>NW_019417679.1:4581-26684 GCF_000390285.2 Anoplophora glabripennis | reverse complement strand
ATTTTGCCCTATAAAATTCCTTCTCCGCGAGCCTCGAAACGGCGTGCGACTTGGCACAGATACTCAGTCGTTCCTCCTTAGTCGTTCGGGGGCATTTTTGTAACGTTTTTTTCGCGTTTTCATATTTAATTTTGCCTTCTTTTTGGGGTCTGCTCGACGACAGACGACCATTTCGCAAGCCGTAAGATTGAAGCTGTAAGACACGCCCACCGGGAGAAAATTGGAACGTCGTTAGAAACGTCAGATTAATTATGTCAAAATAATTTCACGCCAAACGCGAAAGACGTCTGTGGGGTCGCGGCGAACCGTTATTTTACCTTTCTAGGCCTTTTTTAACCTTGATACATTGCTACGCCACGACATATACAGGTATTTCTTATTATTAGGTTAGGTTGTTATTTACATTTTCGTAGCTCTACCGTCTGACATGCCTACGATTAGGATACCTGTCGCCCGAATTAACGTAGGTACTTGCCCTCTAAAATTGCATAATTTTAAACTAATCCATAGTACCTAAATCCTTTGTATTAGTGCATTTGCTTCGTTAGTTAACTACTATACATTGCATTGCGTTAGTATTACTTACTCCCCAAACATTAAAAGTTGCGAAAAATTATAGAAATAAATTGGGGCTAAACTACTCTTCCGAGTCATGGGATGTTATTTATCTGTTTTATCTCATTGTGGATCTTTTGCGAGACGACTTTGTGTTAGAAAAATGCAAATTTAACATTACAAAAATTTTTAATTACTTCAGCTGTGAATGACAATTAAAATATCAATACAGACGGATCGTTGGCGAAGCGGTCGATAGCGCATTTGTAAAAACGGCCCGTTGTATTCGTTAGGTCGGGGTTCAATCTCAGACGAGGTAACCTAAGATTTTTTTTTATTTAATGTCGCAATTTCATTTTATATATGGACTCATCTTTTTAAACCTTTCTATAACAAAAAAAATACAAAATTTCAAATAGGTTTCTATATACAGGGCGTCTAAAAACAGTCCAGATGCTCATATACCGATTTCAGTTTATTGATTGCACAATATTTTTATGAAAAATCTGATATCGTAGTAATCATATGCTTTCTACAAAGGTATGTACCGAATGTTTCATAAAAATGACACAGGTGAACTTTGATTTTACTTAACTTTTCAATTTTCCAAATTTTTTATTGAAATATTTACATGAAAAGTTATGTAGTTACTAACCAAAGGGTTTTTTTGAAAATCCATATACTGCATGTTCTACGTAACTGACCCAAGTTAAAATTATCGGTGTAGAGGTTTCTGCATATTTCAAAAATTTATTGTAGCAATATTTTTATGAAAAATTTTATATTGTAGAACTCATTTTGCAAATTTATATACAGAGTGTTTCAAAAATGACACAGACGGACTAGGATTTTTTTCTCATTTCACTACCTACCTAAATTTTCAAATAGATATTTCTACACACGGTGTCAAATGTTTTTTTGCAATTTATGTACAGGATGTTTCATAAAACTGACACAGGTGGACCAGATTTTCTCTTATTCATTTTGTTAATTTTTTCATTAAATCTTTTGAAGAAAAGTTGTATATTTATTGAGCAGCCGCTTTTTAGAAAATCCATATATGTACTGGGTGATCTACAAAATTGACCCACATCCGAAACGGGCAATTTTTTTCCCTTTTCACTTTTAACTTTGTTTTTATTTACTAAAATCTTTTAATGAAAAATTGTATATTTAATAACCGGATGTCTTTTTGAATCTTTATATTGAATGTTCCACAATACTGATGCAGATTAAAATTATGAGTAGAAGGAAACTTTCCTTATTGTTTTTTCCATTTTCATATTTTGTACTGAAATCTGGAATATTTTTATGAAAAATCTTATACCCTACCAATCAGGTGTTTTTTGCAACTTATGTACAGGATGATTCGTAAAACTTACACAGGTGGATTAGATTTTTCATTTTTCATTTTTTTAATTTTTTCTTTAAATCTTTTGAAGAAAAGTCGCTTTTTTAAAAATCCATATACTAGATGTTCTAAAGAATTAAGGGCAGTTTTGTTTCTTTTCACTTTTAGCTTTGTCTTTATTTACTACAGTCTTTTAATGAAAATTTGTATATTTATGAAGCAGATGTTTTAACTTATTATTTTACCATTTCTGCCTCACCTACGTAGTCTTTGGATGAAAAATTTTATATTTACTAACCAGATGCCCTTTTTTGAAGTTTGGAAGAAACTTTTCTTATTCTTTTCTCCAGCGGGGCCTACTCTTTTTTGAAAAACATTCTCATCAAACTTTTATATACAGGGTGTGTAAAAAACCAAAGTAGAGAGTGTTTCAAAAAATGTTATATCTACTAACCAGCGAGGAGAGCACCGCGGAGCGGTGCTCGGGCCGTGCGCAGCGCGGCCCGAGGGCCGAAGGCCCGAGAGAAAGGTCAAACTTCGCGTCAGCGAAGTTTGCCTACCTTTCTAGTCAATATATATTAAAATCTGATAGCTCCGTCTGCGTCGCACGATCGCCCCGAAAAAGCGCCGATTTCCAGACTCAAAGGCTTTACGGGGAAGCCGCGCAGCGGGGAAGCCGCGCAGCGGCGACCCGCGGGGGGCAAAGCCCCCCGCCTGCCTTCCTCCGTCCGAACGTCGTATTTTGATGGCGATTTTTTGCCGTCTTCGAGGTGAATTTTGAGTTTTCTTCGGGCTCTGCGAGGGGCGTGGCCCAATTTTTGTGTGAAAAGCAATAGTCCGACACGCCTACCCGCTGAAATCTGATGGTCGCCGATCGCCTCGAATCGCGTGCGGGTACGGCTTATTTATTTTTTATTTCCCTTATTTTCTACGATATTTTATTTAAAACTGTGCCGAAAATACTCATATTTATCGACCGGGTGCCTTCTTCCAACATTTTATGTACAACTTTCCGCGAAATCAAACACGGGATTCGAAATGCGGCCGTAAATACGTTAAAATGCACTGTCTAGAAAGGCCGAAAAATGCGAATTTTAATCCACAAAATTCCTTCTCCGCCAGCCTCGAAACGGCGTGCGACTTGGCACAGATACTCAGTCGTTCCTCCTTAGTCGTTCGGGGGCATTTTTGTAACGTTTTTTTCGCGTTTTCATATTCAATTTTGCCTTCTTTTTGGGTTCTGCTCGACGACAGACGGCCATTTCGCGAGCCGTAAGATTGAAGCTTTAAGACACGCCCACCCGGAGAAAATTGGAACGTCATTAGAAACGTCAGATTAATTATGTCAAATTAATTTCACGCCAAACGCGAAAGACGTCTGTAGGGTCGCGGCGGACCGTTATTTTACCTTACTAGGCCTTTTTTAACCTTAATACATTGCTACGCCACGACATACACAGGTATTTCTTATTATTAGGTTAGGTTGTTATTTACATTTTCGCAGCTCTACCGTTTGACATGCCTACGATTACCTGTCCCCCGAATTAACGTAAGTACTTGCCCTCTAAAACTGCATACTACAATTCATAGTACCTAAACCCTTTATATTAGTACATTTGCTTCGTTAGTTACCTACTATATGTACATTGCATTGCATTAGTATTACTTACTCCCCAAACATCAAAAGTTGCGAATTATAGAAATAAATTGGGGCTAAACTACTCTTCCAAGTCATGGAATGTTATTAAAAAAAATGCAAATTTAACATTACAAAAATTGTTAATTACTTCAGTTGTGAATGACAATTAAAATATCAATACAGACGAATTGTCGCTGAAGCGGTCGATAGCGCATTGGTAAAAACGGCCCGTTGTATTCGTTAGGTCGGGGTTCAATCTCAGACGAGGTAACATAAGATTTTTTTTATTTAACGCCGCAATTTAATTTTATATATGGATTCATCTTTTTAAACCTTTCCATAACAAAAAAATATAAAATTTCAAATAGGTTTCTATATACAGGGCGTCTAAAAAATTGCATTAAAACTCGAACGGTCCAGAGGCTCCTATATTTCAGTTTATTGATTGCAATATTTTTATGAAAAATCTGATACCGTAGTAATCATATGCTTTCTACAAAGGTATGTACCGAATGTTTCATAAAAATTACACAGGTGAACTTTGATTTTACTTATCTTTTCAATTTTCCAAATTTTTTATTGAAATATTTACATGAAAAGTTATATAGTTACTAACCAAAGGGTTTTTTTGAAAATCCATATACTGCATGTTCTACAAAACTGACCCAAGTTAAAATTATCGGTGTAGAGGTTTTTGTATATTTCAGAAATTTATTGTGGCAATATTTTTATGAAAAATTTTATATTGTAGAACTCATTTTGCAAATTTATATACTGAGTGTTTCAAAAATTACACAGACGGACTAGGATTTTTTTCTCATTTCACTACCTACCTAAATTTTTAAATAGATATTTCTACACACACAATTTATGTACAGGATGTTTCATAATACTGACACAGGTGGACCAGATTTTCTCTTATTCATTTTGTTAATATTTTCATTAAATCTTTTGAAAAAAAGTTGTATATTTATTGAGCAGCCGCTTTTTAGAAAATCCATATATGTACTGGGTGATCTACAAAATTGACCCACATCCGAAACGGGCAATTTTTTTCCCTCTTCACTTTTAACTTTGTTTTTATTTACTAAAATCTTTTAATGAAAAATTGTATATTTAATAACCGGATGTCTTTTTGAATCTTTATATTGAATGTTCCACAATACTGATGCAGATTAAAATTATGAGTAGAAGGAAACTTTCCTTATTGTTTTTTCCATTTTCATATTATGATGTACTGAAATCTGGAATATTTTTATGAAAAATCTTATATCCTACCAATCAGGTGTTTTTTGCAACTTATGTACAGGATGATTCGTAAAACTTACACAGCTGGATTAGATTTTTCATATTTCATTTTTAATTTTTTTAATTTTTTCTTTAAATCTTTTGAAGAAAAGTCGCTTTTTTAAAAATCCATATACTAGATGTTCTAAAGAATTAAGGGCAGTTTTGTTTCTTTTCACTTTTAGCTTTGTCTTTATTTACTACAGTCTTTTATTGAAAATTTGTATATTTATTAAGCAGATGTTTTAACTTATTATTTTACCATTTCTGCCTTACCTACGTAGTCTTTGGATGGAAAATTTTATATTTACTAACCAGATGCCCTTTTTTGAAGTTTGGAAGAAACATTTCTTATTCTTTTCTCCAGCGGGGCCTACTCTTTTTTGAAAAACATTCTCATCAAACTTTTATATACAGGGTGTGTAAAAAACCAACGTGGAGTGTTTCAAAAAATGTTATATCTACTAACCAGCGAGGAGAGCACCGCGGAGCGGTGCTCGGGGCGTGCGCAGCGAAGGCCCGAGAGAAAGGTCAAACTTCGCGTCAGCGAAGTTTGCCTACCTTCTTAGTTGCTTTATTAAACTACATACAAAACAAAACGTATTCTACTAACTAGTGACGTGCGTGACTGCATGTCACCCTTGTTATCGTCGCACTGCGTCTCGGCCGCCGCTGCCCCGTTGCATCTCATCCACCCTCTAGGAAGGGGAGCCTAGACAGGGCCGTACTCGTGTATTTGCCGCAACATATAGCCCCCACCTTGAAAGCGTTCAGGGTTTCAAAGCAACGGCAAGGTCAAAAGTTTTTATTTAATATTAATTTAAAGTTTGATTAGGTAGAACACACACTTTCACTACGGGTCGGTTTATCTCACCAGAAATAGTTTTGATGGTCACAGATCTTATGATGCCGTCTTGCCCGGGATGAGTTTTCACAATTCTGCCTAATTTCCATTTGAGTGGTGGAAGCCCGTCTTATTTTACCAATACCAAAGTATCAGGTCTGATTAATTGTTGTGCATTTTCTTTCGATTTAACACGCTGTTGTAAATGTGAAACATACTCTTTACTCCACCTTGACCAAAAGTGTTGCAATAGCTGCTGCAATCTTTGAAAGCTGGATAGTCGATTCTCCTTAACATTGGAAAATGAATGATCTGGTATGGTGGTTAAAGGTTCTCCGATCAACAGGTGTGCGGGGGTGAGCGGATTCATGTCATTAGGATCTTGAGAGAGGGGATAGAGTGGTCTAGAATTAAGGCAAGCTTCTATTTGATATAGAGCTGTACAGAACTATTCGTAAGTCAATACTGCGCCACCTATTACACGTTTTATATGGTACTTGACTGACTTGACACCTGCCTCCCAAAGCCCGCCGAAGTGTGGCCCCCGTGGAGGAATAAATTTCCATTGTATGCCGTCATTTAAAAGATCCCGGACAATGTTGTCCTTATATTGTTCAAAGAATCGACGTATTTCATTACTTGCACCCACAAATGTGGTGCCATTGTCCGAATATATTTCAGAGCATTTACCGCGCCTGGCCATAAAACGTCGCAACGCTGCTAAAAAACATTCAGTTGTAAGGTCACTGACAACTTCCAAATGAATCGCCTTACTGGCAAAGCAAATGAACAATGAAAGATATGCCTTTGTGGTTTTGTAATGTCGACCCTTCCAAACACGAAGTAAGAAGGGGCCGGCGTAATCAACTCCTGATATAGTGAATGGTTGGAAAGGAGCAACTCGTTTAGCGGGAAGATTTCCCATTAGATATTGCTCTGACTTTGGGCTAAAGCGATAGCAACGTGCACAATCATGTACGACTTTTCGCACAAGGTTACGCCCAGCGAGAGGCCAAAACTGTTCTCTAACAGAAGCGAGAAGAGCTTGTGGGCCGGCGTGTAAAAGTCGTAAGTGCTCGTGTTGAAAAATCAAGGTTGTAATATGGTGTTTAGAAGGCAATATTGCGGGGTGCCTTTTAACAAAATCAAAATTGGAGTTCTGCAATCGTCCACCAACTTTTATCAACTTAGTTGTCTCATCAAAAAGGGGGTTTAGCCCTGCAAGTTTGCTTGTCTTGTTAAGGGTTTTAGAATTTGATAGTCTGGAATACTCCTCTGGAAATGATTGTCGTTGCACAACTCGTATCACGGTAAGCAATGAAGAATTTAACTCTTCAACAGAGAGAGGCCCAAATTGACCTCTTTGACCTTAGAAGCATTGTTTTTAAATCGGAGCACATAAGCGAAAACTCGCTTTAATTTTGTCAGAGAGGAATAATTATTTATCTCATGAAATGTTGCAATATGGAAAACATTTGCTTTAATGGTGGTCTCTGGCAGCTCCTTGAAATTGATAGTATTCGCCACAGCTGTGTGCGAGGGCCAGTTATGTTCAGGAAGTCTAAGCCATGAAGGACCGTGGAACCAATGGTCCGAATTTGAGAAACTTGAAGGGCTTATGCCTCGCGACAATAAGTCGGCTAGATTATCCGACGTACTGACGTATTGCCACGAGTCTGGTTTACATAGAGTCTGAATTTTAGAAATTCTGTTCGCTACGAAAGTTTTTAGTAGGTGAGGAGAGGTTTTAATCCAAGCAATAACAATCGTCGAGTCCGTCCAGTAAACAATATTTTCAAAGGTGATAGACAGAGCCGTAATTACCTTGTCGACAAGTTGAGCGAGCAGCAGTGCTCCACAGAGCTCAAGTCGTGGAATGGAGATAATCTTTAATGGAGCTACACGTGTCTTTGCGCAATAAAGATTGGAATAATAATTTCCAAGTGAGTCAGCGCAACGTATATAAATACATGCACCATAGGCGGATTGTGATGCGTCACAAAACCCGTGTAACTGAACGGATGTCGGATTGCTAGTTAATACTTGTCTTGGTATTTTTAGCTTATTGATTTGCGATAACTCCGATCGATAGTTACTCCAGCGGGTGTATAAATTGGCAGGGATTGATTCATCCCACGAAAGCTTTAAATTCCAAAGTTCTTGCAAAATGATCTTGGACGTGATTGTAACAGGGGAAAGAAGACCTAAAGGGTCAAAGATTTGTGCAGTGCAAGACAGAATTTGCCTCTTGGTAACCTTAGAATTTTGTTGGGAGATACTGATGGCGTATTGCAGACAGTCGTTAGATGAGTTCCAAAGTAAACCCAATGTTTTGTTGTGTTCTTCGTTGCCAATATGTAAAATGTCAGAGTCAGTGTCTTGTACTGTTACGTCATTTGACCTCCATTTTCGTAATGGAAAGCCGTATTCCTGCAGAAGTTCAGAGATTTCGTTTTTGATACAGTATAACTCTTCAAGTGAGTTGCAACCAGTTAATAAGTCGTCGACATAAAAATCGTGTAAAATGATCGAAGCAAGTTTTGGTTTGTCATGAATGTGTCGATAAGCTATCTCATGGAGTGTTCGGATAGCCAAGAATGCTGCCGAGGTGGTTCCGTAAGTGACAGTATTTAAAGTAAACACAGAGATGGTTTCGTCAGCATTGAATCGCCATAGTATTTTTTGTAGAGATCGTTGTTCCCTTTGTACGAAAACTTGCCGATACATTTTGGCAATGTCTACACTCAGGACAAAGTTGTGTATCCTAAATCTTAAGAGGATGAGGAATAGGTTGTCTTGTATATTGGGCCCAACTGACATTATATTGTTAACAGAGTAGCCGGAAGTAGACTTTAGAGAGCCATCAAAAACGACCCTAAGTTTGGTTGTTGTTGAGGATTCCTTTAACACACAGTGGTGAGGAAGGAAGAAGCCTGTCGTATCACTTTGATCATCCGAAAGAGACATGTGACCAAGTTCAATGGGTTTTACTGGGTTTTTAAATCCTAGTTCCGTTCAAGCCCTTTCTCCAACTTAAGAAACCGATTAGTGGCCATGTTCCGCGAATCACCCAAGACAGAAGGAGGGAGTTTTAAAGGTATTGTGACAGCGAAATGACCTTCAGAATTTCGACAGATATTTTTTTTTAAATGTTTTTCGCAAGACATCTTCGTCTGAAAGGAATTTGGTTTTAGGACATTCTTCAAGCTCCCAAAATTTTGTTAATTGTGTTTCCAAATTTGAAATACTTGAGAAGTAGCAATTTTGTGTGACTTTGTTTTGAAGATTGCAATAAATTGGACCAGAAACAATCCAACCAAGCTTGGTTTTATGCAGTGTAGGAAGATTAGTTCCAAGTTTGATTTGGCCAATACTCAGTAAATCCCAAAAGGCAGCTCCTATCAGTAAATCTACTGGAGCAGCTTGTTCAAAGTTTGTATCAGCAAGTAGTATATTTTTGGGATGTTAAGCAAAGCAGAATCAAAAGATATGTACGGTAGATTTCCAGTAATATGGGGTATAATACTATGCAAGAAATGTTTCTCTTGAAATTGTTTATAGTGGAATGAAATGTGACAATAAGTGAATTTGCTGCGTGACTCACCTGGTTGATACCAGAAACAGTGAAGTCAATTTTTTATGTGGGTAATTGCAAAATTTTAGAAAGGCGTTCAGATATAAAATTTGATTGACTTCCATTGTCAAGTAAGGCTCTACAGTCATGCGCGTTTCCAAGTTTATCAAGAATCTTGACTCGAGCCATAGAAAGTAAAATTTGAGGTTTTACAGCAAAATTAGATGTGGAATTAACGTGACATGATATGGAATCATTACGAGCACCGTTTTCATTATGGTTTTGTCTGACTTCAGGAAGTTCAGAAACCCCAGATAGAGTATTACTTGAACCAGTGTCTCGAGTGTTTGGGGAGTCGCTTGTGTTATTCGTAAAATGTAGTAATGTGTGGTGGATTTTACCACATCTCCGACAACCTGCAGATTTGCAGTTTTTCGTGCTATGGTTGCCGCGAAGGCAATTTATGCATAAACGCAAACGTTTAGCAGTGTTTAATCTGTCCACGGCATTAAGCTTTGTGAATTCTGTGCAACCGTGCATAGCATATGCTCCTTTTCGCATAAGGCGCATTTGTCCTTGCTAGAAAGCGTTAAAAAAGATCTCGAAGTTTTGTTATTATGCGAATGCCTTAAAGAGTCCTGTTTTTGCTTAGTATCTGAATTAGTAGCCATAGATTCTAAAAGGCGACAGCGCTCTTTCAAGAAATTCAGTAAAAGTTCCATTGTTGGTAACTTGCCTGAATTGTTTTGTAACTCCCAAGCACGTCTAGTTGTGTTATCGAATTTAGTGCTTGACAAATATACGACTAAATCGTCCCAATGCTCCGTGGGGCACCCAAGTACTTTCAAAGACCGCAGATGTTTTTGTGTACCATCTAGAAGTTGTCTGAGACCCTCATGTGATTCTCTTGCGAGAATAGGCAAAGTAAAAAGGGCCTTCAAGTGGTTGTTTACTAGTAAATATTTATTCTCAAATCGCTGTGTTAAAAGCTGCCAAGCCAGTTCATAATTCAGGTCACAAACTTGTAATGATTTAATCGTATCAGCAGCGGCACCTTGCAATGATAGGCGCAGGTAATGAAACTTTTGTACATTAGTAAGCCTGGAGTTTTCGTGGATAATCGAATTAAAACTATCACGGAAAAATAACCATTGGTCAAAGGATCCATCAAATGTCGGTAAATTAAATCTAGGTAATTGAATATTATTTAAATTTGAGGTATTTACTGCTTGTGAATTGTTGCCCTGTGAATTATTATCAACGTCAGTGTTGCGTGCACTGCGTGATTCCATAAATCGTTTGACTTCCGAAGTAATTTTGAAATAAGAATCCTCGAAATATTGTCTCTCGAGAGCATGCAATGTATTATAATTACTTTCATAATCAGGATCGTCAGTCTCAATAAGCAGTTGAGCCTGGTTAAAAGATTCTAAAAGTTGTTTGGCATTAAGCAACCGGCTCTGTAAATCTATTAAATCAATAGTGTCGTTTGTTTTGATATTGTTAAAATGGTTAATAAAACGTGTAAGAGAGGCTTTAGCAACCGTACGTCTAACTTTGTTGGGGTTAGACATTGTAAAAATGTAAAATAACGTAAAAATTGACTTATCAGTTGTTCAAGTAGCAAATATTTGCGTAAAATTAAGTCAAATGTAAACTAAAACGCAAAAGGTTATACAGGGTGTCCCGTAAAGTATGTTACAAACTTTGGGTGGTGACAGTACATAAAAAAATATGACTAAAAACTCTAATAAACATCACCTCTTTAACGCACCATTTTGAAGTTACAGACCTTCAAATGTGCAACTATAAAAGTAGTTTTTATGACGTAACTCTTTGTTGGAAAAAGAAAACTTAATGAAATTTTCAGGGGCTAATCAGCTTTAGGAAATCAATAAATAATGCGGATATGAATAAAATCGAGAAAGCAGAAGGGTGTTTTTTTATCACCCTGTATCCTATTTTTTGCTAAAAAAAATTTTTCTGCAAAGGTACAGCAAGTATCATAAGATTTTTAGAAAGACCATTAAATTTAGAAATTTTTTTGTCTCTTGTGTTTTTTATGTAAAATGTTTAGTTTTCTAGTAAATTTACAAAATGCAGAGAGATGAGTGCTTCCGAATTATTTACATACATTTCTTAAGCCTAGTGAATTTTTAAGAATACAATCAATTTCCAAAATAATTTTTTTAATTAAGTAACCAAAACAGAACTAAAACAAAATATGTTATTATAATAAATGTTGAAATTGACCTCCTTCTGCATCGATACATGCTGTCAGTCTCTTTATAAAGTTAAATCTGACTCTTTGGAATATGAATAGACTATTTCTTATTAAATTAAAGGTTTCTACAATTCGCAGTCTAAGTTGATCTTCTGTATCAACAGGGGTTGCATAAACTTGAGATTTCGCGTGTCCCCAAAGATAAAAATCGACAGGATTCAAGTCCGGTGATCGCGGTGGCCAGGCTATTGGTGCATTATATCCTCTTCCAATCCATCGATTAGGAAACCGCATATGTAGATACTCTCTAACATGAACACTGAAATGCGCAGGTGCCCCGTCATGGAGGTACCACATGTATTGTCTCAAATTTAAAGGAACATTTTCCATTAACTCAGGGAGATGGTTTTCTAGGAAGTTTAAATATTCTACTGCATCAAGCCTTTGAGGTAGAAAGAAAGGCCCGAGCAAATAGTCACCTATTATTCCAGCCCATACGTTGACTGAGAATCGGTGTTGGTGATGACTATCAATGGTAGCATGAGGATTTTCGTCTGACCATGCATGTGCATTGTGCAAGTTCAGTAAACCATCTCGTGTAAAGGTGGCTTCATCGGTAAATAAAATGGAGCTAATAAATTCCACATTATGTTGGTGATGGTTAAGTATTATTCGGCAGAATTCTAGGCGTCGGGGAAGATCTTCAGGCATTAAATGTTGCACTTTTTGGAGATGGTAGGCATAAAGGCCGTTTTCCTTCAAAACACGCCAAACTGACATTCTGGAAAGCTGTAACTGATTAGCTGCCCTTCGCACACTTTCTCCCGGATTTTGTTCAAAAGATCTCAAAATTTGTTCATCTTGCGCGGGTAGTCTTCTAGCAATTCTACCACAATGTATGTAACGGGGTACCACACTACCAGTTTCAATAATCCGTCTGTGAATCCGAGTAAATAATTGTGTAGACGGCTGACGTCTCTGCGGATAACGTTCTATGTATGTTCTTCGAGCAGCTGTTGCATTTCCATTACATAATCCATAAATAAAATGCATTTCGGCATATTCTTGATTAGTAAAACGATTGTTATCCGCCATTGTACTCACAAATTAATAATTCGTCAACAGACACGATTAAAATATGGTAACAAATGTCAACTATGTTAAAAGTGACAGGCGCCTACTTTTTGAATACGTCAAATTTAACACCTAGCGGTGAGTAAACTCCCTTTGCATTTTGTAAATTTATTAGAAAACTAATCATTTTACATAAAAAATGCAAGAGACAAAAAAATTTCTAAATTCAATGGTCTTTCTAAAAATCTTATGATATTTGCTGTATCTTTGCAGAAAAATTTTTTTTGGCAAAAAATAGGATACAGGGTGATAAAAAAACACCCTTCCGCTTTCTCAATTTTATTAATATCCACATTATTTATTGGCTTCCTAAAGCTGACTAGTCCCTGAAAATTTCATTATGTTTTCTTTTTCCAACAAAGAGTTACGTCACAAAAACTACTTTTGTAGTTGCACCTTTTAAGGCCTATAACTTCAAAACTTTGCGTTTAAGAGGTTATGTTTATTAGAGTTTTTAGTCATATTTTTTTATGTACTATCATCACCCAAAGTTTGTAACATACTTTACGGGACACCCTGTAGAAACCCTTTCACAGTTTTGTGACAGGAACAATGTGAGTAAAACCAATAGTAGGTATGTCAGTCAATTGTAAAAATTCGTGAATAGGTGTTAGCAGGTGTTAAATTGCGCGAATATCAACTTGCCATCAAGTAAATGGCCAAAATGTAAAGGTTTTAAAGTAAAACAAAGCGCAAATAGAAGCTTAAATAATGTAGGAATGTAAACAAAGGAACGCACTAACCTGTACAGCTATACAATTAAGCTTTTTTAACCTCGTAGCTTGTCGAAGGCGATGTCCTTGTGTAGAGTAAAATGTGTGTCGTCTTGAACCACTACGTCCGGGGAAATTCCGTTCGTCCACGCAGGCGAGGGAATCAAATCAGAGGTTGTCAGGCTGTTGTTGTAGAACAATCCGTAGGTCTCTGGTGTTTTCGTCAATCTCGACTCGAAGGACCATGTTATGTGAGGTTGTGTACAGATTTTGAGAATTTCACGTTGGTTTTAATAATTGCTTTATTAAACTACATACAAAACAAAACGTATTCTACTAACTAGTGACGTGCGTGACTGCATGTCACCCTTGTTATCGTCGCACTGCCTCTCGGCCGCCGCTGCCCCGTTGCATCTCATCCACCCTCTAGGAAGGGGAGCCTAGACAGGGCCGTACTCGTGTATTTGCCGCAACAGTTCATTTACTGGGGTTTTGCTCTTAGAAATCGCCTATTCAGTGAATGAACACATTACTTGACCAGTGAATAAACTTTGAAAAATGTGAACTGGACTCCCTTCTTTACCGCTTCCGCTTGCATAATTTTTTAGAAAGTGGGAGTTTTACAAGAAAAAAAGATGAATAAGTCCTATGAAAGATTCAAATTTTCAAAGGAAACATAGGCTGAAGCTTTGAATAAAGTCAATGCCAGTGAAATGAACCTGAATGAAGCTAGTAGAATATTTTCAATTCCCAAGTCAATACTGAGTATGAAAATGGACACAGGGTGATTCACTATATTTTGACCCCACCCCCCCTTTAAATTTTTTGTTTTAAGAGATCAAATGTGAAATACAAAAGTTGCACGATTTTTTATGAATTTTTCGAAAATGATAGCTGAAAAACAATTGAAGTCCAAACAAAATGGCCGCTGATGTTAACTTTGTTAATTTAAATAGAACATCCTGTATATTTTTACAGATTTGGATAGAACGTTCCCTGTCGAGCATAGTCATATAGGGTTTGTTGGGTCCATCTCTAACAATAAGCAAGATACTATTATAAAACGAAAAGAGGGTTTTTTATTAAGTAAATAAGATATATTGTAATTATATAAGGATTTACAGACTTAGTTGTAATATATCTTGCTACATCGGACATTGATGTGGTCCAAAATGCGCATGGTGTTGCATCATGAGAGGGACATGGTTAAATGGGAGATAGATGACATCTAGAGCAACTAGGATCGCCTATAGAAATAGCTCCTTGGCCATTCTTTATTGAGATACAGGGTGATTTATGATTTTTGTTCAAAACTGCTTTATGTCATAACTTTGGTAGGAAATGGAATAATGGGTTCATATTTGGTAAGAGCATAAAAAAGTGATCTTAAAGACGTGTTTCTTTTTTTTTGTTACACTTTGGTGGTTATTTAAATAAGCTATTGAATATACGAGACTATGGCTTCTAAAACTAAATTACGTAAAAGACACATGATAAAAATGGTTTTTCATCTAAAATTAGTGAAGGCTTAATTGAGGGTAGATGTTATAAATACGCATGGATATTTTAAATCTTATTTTCTTTAAATAATATGTATTCCAGGTCCGGACTGAAAAATTTTAAATTTTTTTTGTAACTCTAGAAAACATCGCCTTGTATGTATTTTTTTGGTATTCTCATACGATTATCGAAAAGAACATAAAAAAGTAATCTCAGCGACATGTTCGGAATTTCAAAAAAATACATACAGCGTGATGTTTTCCAGACTTGCACAAAAAATTAACAATTTTTGCAGTCCGGACCTGGATTTTTTGCTGTCATACATGATACATGACATACACGATACATGAAGTATCGTGAGTGCATTAACCCTACCAAATATGAACCCATTATTCCATTCCCTGCCAAAGTTATGACATAAAGCAGTTTTGACCAAAAATCATAAATCACCCTGTATCTCAATAAAGAATGGACAAGGAGCTATTTCTATAGGCGATCCTAGTTACCCTAGATGTTGTTTTATCTCCCATTAAGCCATGTCATTCTCTCGTGATGCAACACCCTGTAGGTATTAACTAAATCTCACTAATTAGGTCGTGAGAGGCCTAATTACTCAAGAATAATGTCATATGCTAGGCCGTGACAGTGACAGGTAATGTCATAACAACATTGTTATTGTTTGACAGTTTGTACTATTATTTAAAATGGGTTACACAGAAATAAAAAATTGAAATAAAGTTCTTCTCCATACTCTATTTTAATTTCAAATAATATTTCAATTTTCTACTTCTGTGTAACCTATTTGAATTAAATAATAATACAAACTGTCAATCAATAACAATGTTATCATGACATTACTACCTGTCACTGTAACGACCTACCATATAACATTGTCCATGAGTAATTAGGCCTTTCACGGCCTAATTAGTGAGATTTAGTTAACATTCCTATAGGTATTTTAGACCATTTCCAATGTCCGATATGTCAAAATATATTATAACTAAATCTGTAAATCCTTACATAATTGAAGAAAAAATGTAGAAATGTCTGAAAGAGGTCTAACAATTACAAGATATCTTATTTTCTTAATAAGAAACCCTCTTTTCGTTTTTTAATAGTCTCTCGCTTATTGTTAGAGATGGACCCAACAAAACTTATATATGAGTATACTCGACAGGGAAAGTTCTATCCAAATATGTAAAAATATATAGGGTGTCCCATTTAAATTAACAAAATTAACATCCGCGGCCATTTTGTTTGAACTTCAATTGTTTTTCAACTACTATTTTCGAAAAATTCATAAAAAATCGTGTAACTTTTGTATTTCACATTTTCTTATAACTCTTAAAACAAAAAAGTTAAAGCGGGGGTCAAAATATAGTGAATCACCCTGTACCTCTAGAGAGAAAAATGAGACTCTCATCTGTTTTGCTCCCTGAGGAGGAAGATCATATGGAACATTGGATTTTATCTAGGCCAAATTAGGCTTCCCCATGCATGAAAGGATGAAGTACAGAAAATAATGATGATTGTAAGAAGTGAAAATCCATTTAACAACGGTCGATCCGGAAAAAAGTGGCTGCAGCTATTTTTAGGCATGGAAAAATAAGAAATTCCGAGATAATTTCTAAGGCTCGAGCGCCACTAACGGAGAATATGATTAGAAAGTGGTTTTCTGACTTAGGGCCGGTTTTACAAGTATCCGAGCATAAAGTTATCCTACAATTTAACTGGCGCATAATACACCGCTGTTTTACAACCCTAGTTTTGTAATTTTCTATTCCCGAATAAGTATTCGAAGAATAGTGGAAAAATATTTGAAGTTGGTAGCACTAATTTGTTTTGTGTATGCGCCAAACTGTATAATTTGACAATTCAACATATCCTCTGAACTTGTTGCTTCTTTAAACCTCATTGGCTTTCTTGTGCATTTGTTGTTTTATATTTTTGTATAGGATACAATCAAAGAATATGGATTCGATAAAACGCATCCGTTCTAATTTTAGTAATAGTGAAATTATTTTGTTGGCTCTCGTTGAAGAACATAAAAAAATAATCAATATGTATTGCTACCACACCCTCTGACCGAGGTATGAGTTATAATGCTGGGCAATAGTAGGTAGCAAAAAGAACTTAGTTCTCACTAAGGTCGGCCTAAGCGGCCTAGTGCGGACTAGCTCCAAGTTGGTAAACAAAAATCCTCAGGGTCGTTAAATTGGCCAGGGAAAAGTTTAACTGCGACACAAAACAAAAGAGTATTCCTCCCTTAGTCTAAGGTGCAATGAAACACCGATCTTTTAATAATACTGGGTATATTTACTGGGTTGCATAACAGGTGGTAAAATTCACAATTACAGAGAGAGAGAGACAGCTGAAGGCCGCTGCAGTATGGTCTGAATTATAAACGGGGTGACGCTCCACTTGAGAGTGCACCCTTCCCAAGTTGTAGCTACAAGTGGTTGACAGTAAATGTGTGTAATGTGTGTGTGTGTAATATGTCAACTTATGCCTAAACAAATTCCCACAAAATATATGAAAAATAAAAAAAATTTACGAGGACGTGAGGTCAACCCACTATAACACACAGGTCGTGCCTGAGTGGTAAAGCTAATAATGTACGCCCGGTATATTTCCCGAACAAACTTACAACGCAAGTTATCAAAAGAATCGGTTAAACAAATACATACTTAACTACTAAATGTTCCTGAACACTCTATAATAACTACTACTATACTTATCAGTTAAACTGAATGGTTGTCACGGTATCTACTGTGCAGTGGTAAACTTCCAACGGAGGCCTCGATAGTTGACGAAGGCAAGAAGCCCTAGGGGTCCGTCCGACCAAGCTGAGAGGGACAGTGTAGCCAAATGGATGACAGCTGATCTCCTAGCTCCGAGATAATCCTCACCAAGACGAAAAACTACTGGCACGCCACTGGACAATAGGCAATCACATGTGTGCCTAGCGAAAGACAAGGAAGTTCGCAGGGCGAAGATAACTTCACTTCGGAGGAGAAGAAGGGAGAAAAAAACCTGTATAGGAATACGGTTGTAATAGCTATACAGTATGAGTGAGCATGCAAAATGGGTATAAAATGACGAAAATCTTTACCTTTTTACCAAGGGTTTTTTCCTTTAAATGCCGAAGCGGACAGGCTTTCGGTCAAAATGCAGTTAATCCATTGCCAGGACAAACAATCCACACAAGTCAAGCAAAGGGGGCGGCATTCAACACTGGCTGGAACGTGGCCATCGACATAACCTCGCTGTTGTGTAAAAGAAACCCAGAAACCGGAAATAATTCTTCACAAAACACTAAAATTCTATTCACAGAACAATCTACAAACTTGGAGAATCACTTTCTTCAACACAGGTGATAAATCCTTCAAAGGATGTTTCAAATACAACTAAATTTGACCACACGTTTAAAAGCACCTCAAAATCCACGTCCCAAAATCGAATGAATTTTGAGTCTAGTCTATCGACGATCTCTACGAAATAATACCTGCAGCCAGTGAAGCACCTGATAGTGTAGCTGGTTGCGTACTAACAACCGCGTTAGTCGTGAATTTAATTAACAGTTGTATAGAGGCAAAATAAAACTGTGACAGTATTATTAACATTTTTATTAATAAAGGTAAGCAATTATTAAATTTATAACTTTACTTTTAGAATGCAAAAAGACAGATACAGTGTGAAATCGTGATAAGGATGCAAATGGGAGAATTAACAAAAAAATTTAATGCTGCTACAGGGTCTGGACGAACAGCAAAGCAACTGCGTATGAAGTGGGACTCTTGGAAGAAAACAACGAGGAAAAATTATAGTTTAAAAAAAAAGTCGTTTCTATAAAACAGGTAGTGGGTTTAGTAATAATAGTTTTGATAATTGGGAAGAAAGGATTTTAAGTGTTACTAGAGACTTAAAGCTTTAAAATGCTTTTTTGTTTATCTTGAGAATCACTAAAAAATTCATGAAAATTTTTCGTTCCTTTAATTTTTTCCAGGAGATATATAAAAGTTAAAGCCACTGAATTCTACGTAAAAATATCTATACAGTAAAGTGATATTTAAAAAAAAACTGCTAAGTTATTGTCAGTAGGGAACTAAAAACATCTCCAGAACAGTTACCAAAGAAGTGGATAACGATCGCAAAACCACAATTTTCTATCTACAATAATAACCGAGATACACTAGCGTGATATCTAAAATACGATGTGCTGTACATGTGCTATACTATTTTAGTCATGACGCCGTTCATAACTTCTTTAATATTAATACAAGAAAGGCAGGCAAATTCCGCTGAGGCGGAGTGACTTTCTCTAGGGCCTTCGCTCCGCGGTGCTTCTCTCGCTGGTTAGTAGATATAACATTTTTTAAAAATCCCTGTACTTTGGTTTTTAAACACCCTGTATATACAAGTTTGATGAGAACGTTTTTCAAAAAAGAGTAGGCCTCGCTCGATAAAAGAATAACAAAGTTCTTCCAAACTTCCAAAAAATGCATCTGGTTAGTAAATACAAAATTTTTCATCCAAAGACTACGTAGGTAAGGCAGAAATGGTAAAAAAATAAGTTGGTAAATAATAAACATCTGGTTAATAAATATACAAATTTTCATTAAAAGATTGTGGTGAAAAGAAAACACTGACCGTAATTTAAACCTGGTGAATTCTATAGAACATCTAGTATACGGATTTTTAAAAAAGCGACTTTTCTTCAAAAGATTTAAAGAAAAAATTAAAAAAATGAATAAGGAAAAATCTAGTCCACCTGTGTAAATTTTACGAAACATCCTGTACATATTTTGCAAAAACATCTGGTTGGTAGGGTATAAGATTTTTCATAAAAATATTGCAGACTTCAGTAAAAAATATGGAAAGGGAAAAAATAATAAGGAAAATTTCGTTCTATTCGTAATTTTTATCTGCATGAGTATTGTGGAACATCCAATATAAAGATTCAAAAAGACATCTGGTTAATAATTATACAAATATTAATTAAAAGACGTTACTAAATATAGACAAAGTTAAAAGTGAAAAAAAAATTGCACGTAATTCGGACCTGGGTCAATTCTGTGGAATATCTAGTTTATGGATTTTCAAAAAAAATGAATAAATATACAACTTTGTTTCAGATTTAAAAAAAAATTAACAAAATGAAAAAGGAAAAACCTAGTCCACCTGTGTCAGTTTTATGAAACACCCATTATATAAATTGCAAAAAACATCTGGTTAGTAAGGTATAAGATTTCTCTTAAAAATATTGCAGACTTCAGTACAAACTGTAGAAATGGAAAAAATGTACCTAAGGAAAGATTCATTGTTGGTAATTGGATCAGTTTTATGGAACATCCAGTATAAAGATTCAAAAAGACATCCGGTTAATAAATATACAATTTTTCATTAAAACACTTTAGTAAATAAAAACAAAGTTAAAAGTGAAAAGGGAAAAATTACCCGTTTTCAGATGTGGGTCAATTTTGTGGAACACCCAGTACACATATGGATTTTCTAAGAAGCGGATGGTCAATGAATATACAAATTTTCTTCAAAAGATTTTACGAAAAAAATAACAAAATGAATAAGGGAAAATCTGGTACACCTGTGTCAGTTTTATGGAACATCCTGTACATATATTGCAAGAAACAGACGACATACGCAGTTAGCAGAATTTGTAGCGTTCAACTTTATCGGTTTTGAAGGAGGGTGTTTTGTTAGATTTAGTGCTTGTGATTGTATGCTGATAAGTGCAGACGAAAATAATTATTATTTTGGATTTTTTTTTCATGACTGGTTGAATATTTTTTACTGACATTGAAAAAGAACATGAAAAAAATCTTTTAAATTTAATTAGTTGTCGTCGTTAAAATAAAAGTGTAGATCGAATGTTTTCTAACAGACGTTTGGAAGGGACGGTATACAATGGGAAATGTTCTCGTACGAGATTAATTTCTCGTCTTCCTCTGGTGAAAACTTGGTTGCCATTTTAAAATTAGGTAAAAATAAACGCTTTTTTAGCACTGCACGCTGTCAGCTCAACTGAACGACTGCGTTGAAACCAAATCCGATTTGATTTCGACTGAACCGACGACGCACATCATTTTCTGCCTACCGTGAGTCCACCTAAGCAGACTCTAACAAACCAGCTACGCATCTTCTTGTGTTCTAGATTCCAACGTAAGTCCGATGCGCATAATAGACTGTCTGCTTTGCGTCGCCTACATCTCTAATAAACCATAGTTTTAGTAGGGTATAAGGTGTTTCATAAAAATATTGCAGACTTCAGTACAAAATATAGAAAAAGAAAAAACATAAGGAAAGTTTCGTTCTATTCGTAATTTTAATCTGCATCAGTATTGTGGAACACTCAGTATAAAAATTCAATGAAACAACTGGTTAATAAGTATACATTTTTTCATTAAAAGACTAGTAAATAAAGACAAAGTTAAATGTGAAAAGGAAAAAAATTGCCAGTAATAAGATGTGGGTCAATTTTGTGGAACACCCAGTATATATATATATATATATATATACATATGGATTTTCTAAAAAGTGACTGGTCAGTACTTATACAACTTTTCTTCAAAAGATTTCATAAAAAAATTAACAAAATGAATCAGAGAAAATCTGGTCCACCTGTGTCAGTTTTATGAAACATGCTGTACATAAATTGCAAAAAAACATTTGGTTAGTAAGTTTCTTCGTTGCTCCTCCATATTTGACTGATTTCGCGGTGGCAGTGACCAGTGATATTGTATATGGGGGCCTCCGCTCAGCCGGTGGCTACGAACTCAGCGAGAACCAATGGGGTGCGTCCAAGAAAACCTCGCGAAATTTGCCCGCGGCGACATAAGACATAATAGAAATATCTATTTGAAAATTTAGGTAGGCAGTGAAATGAGAAAAAAATCCTAGTCCGCCTTGTGACGCACTTTTCCTCGGTTCTCTCTCTATGGATCGTTCGGTGTAAATTTTTATTACTTTCAACTA
This sequence comes from Anoplophora glabripennis, assembly GCF_000390285.2. Lineage (NCBI taxonomy): Eukaryota > Metazoa > Arthropoda > Insecta > Coleoptera > Cerambycidae > Anoplophora > Anoplophora glabripennis. The sequence goes on along the minus strand of NW_019417679.1, from coordinate 4,873 downwards.
TGGTGTGTACACCCCCTGTAATTTAATTTTTCGGAAAGGTCTTCTATTCCTCGGACTGGACTCTAAACGGTAATGTTAGTGAATAACTTATATAGTCGGTTTTAATCCCAGGCGCCAGTTTCCCTAAATTTGACGTGGGGGAAACTCCACGTATCCCTTACCCTCGGTTTAGAGTAAAGTGCACAGGTAGCTACAGTAAAGAAAATAAATTCCAGGGGTCAATGAATTTCTTTTAGGAGAAAACGGCAGAGAGTACGGCAGAGAGTAGTTTTCTCAGTGTAGTTTTATTTTA
>NW_019417679.1:0-2176 GCF_000390285.2 Anoplophora glabripennis | reverse complement strand
TATAGTCGGCTTTCTATATTTTAACGTTGCCTTCACTAGCATGTGATCTGTATCCAAATCTGCCCCTCGATAACTTCTTGCATCTAATACGTAGTTAATATGTTTACTTTCTATCGTTACATGGTCTATTTGGTTTACTGTCTTTCCATTGGGTGAAGTCCATGTACCCTTATGTATATTCTTATGTTGGAAAAATGTTGTTACTATCCATAGGTCCTTCTCTGTTGCAAACTCTATAAGTTTCTTTCCATTTTCATTACTCTGATTATGCTTACTATGGCTCCCTATAATCGGTTTATATATTTCTTCTTTCCCTATCTTTGCATGAAAATCTCCAATTACCATTTTGACATCGTATCTTGGAATTTTATTATAGACTCCTTCAATTCTCTCATAAAATTCTTCTTTTTCTTCTTCTTCTTTTTCTTCTGTTGGACAATGTACATTAATAATACTTATTTTCCTGTATTTACTTCTTATTCTTAATTTGCATAATCTATTTGAAATGGGCAGAAATTCTACTATTTCCGATTTTAATTTTTTTGTCACCAAAAACCCTGTTCCAAATATTCTATCATCTGCTCCACTGTTAAAATATATGTAATTTCCTATTTCTTGCGTAAAATTTCCTTTTTGTTTCGTTTCTTGGATAGCCACAATATCTATCGCATAGTTGCTCATAATCTGCGTCAGTCTAATAAGTGCGCCTTCCGTGTAAGTGCCTCGGACATTCCATGTAGCCACATATATTTTCCCATCCTTCTTATTCTTTACATTTTTTTTAACTTCTATATCCCCATTTTGTTTTTCGAATTTCCCATAATTTCCCACCTTTTCTTTTTCCTTCTTGCTCCTTAATTCATAATCCGTTTCCATTGCCCTATACAAATCCTTTCTATCCCAAATATTTTCTTCTAGTTTTTTTGGACATCTGATCGAGCAGGTTCTAATTTCTCTGCGATTTTATTCCATTTCCACTCTACTCCATCTACCGTAACTTTGTTATATCCTATTTTAACTGATTTACCTTTATTTCTTTCTTCTTTTGCAAATCCCCTTATTTTTTTCGCTCTTTCCAGTTCCTTTTTTGTTAAGTCCTCGTTTATAAATATTCTTTCCTCATGAATCTCTCTAAGCTTATATTTATTCTTCATAACTTTCTCTTTGTCTTCTTCCCCTTTAAGCTCTATTAAACATGTCCTCTCTCCTAATTTACGTGCATTTCTGATATCAATTTCTATTTTCAGATATGATTTGATTAAACTCTCTGTATAGTTCTTTAATGCTTTTTGGTCCTCAGTACGTATTTTAACTCCACTCATAATTACATTGTTTTTCCTTTTATCTTTCTCTATCCCATTTTCTCCCTGATCTCTATTAGCTCTTCTTTAATCTTTTGGTTTTCCTGTTTTATTTCCACATTTTCTTTCCGCAGAATTTCATTCTCCCTTAAGATATTTTTAATTTCCTTTCCTGTTTCCACGTGTTCGGTTTTAATTTGAAGAACTTCTGTCTTTAATTCCTTAATCATCTCTATTAACATGTCTAATTTATCTTCATTTCTTTTACTATCCTTTGAAGGCGTTCTTGGCGTTTTTGAACTTTTTACAAAAATAACTCCTTGGTCATCCTTAACTCTTTTCCTTTTCCCTTCGTCTGTTGAATAATCGTCACTATCCATTTTGATTTGCTTATTTCCTTTCACTATCTTTATGTATCTATATCAATTTGTTCTTAATACAGCCCTGCCTTTACTTTTATTTCAATAGTTTACCAAGCTACAAAAACCTTATCACACCGCGATAAGAGGTCCGCCCAGATCGACTCCTCAGAGGCTTCACTCTTCTCAGTATTTATATTTACTCTTTTACTATTTTATTTCTTATCCAACCTTATTGTCTTTTCCCTTCCCGCTTAAACACACTTTCACTTACACTTGCACTTAAATTTTGCACCTTAATTTACTCGCTATCGCCCAAGATTTGGGGTTAATTGCGGAGCAAATCAATGTACGTCTTATTATATTCGCACCAGGACCGGATGGGCCTATTAACAATAATTATATACAAAATTAGTGTGAAAGACAAAATTAAAAAGTTATGGTTCTGGGTTTTTTACACTTTTACTTATCACCTTTAGAAAAGAAATAAATATTTGCAAACGGGATCGAAATAAA
>NW_019417678.1:42255-51417 GCF_000390285.2 Anoplophora glabripennis | reverse complement strand
CAATTTCCAGCCATGGAATAATGGCGGCGGTTATTTTCGAACTACTGCGCATGCTCAGTATAATGGATAACGTTTAACGTTGTTAATAAGTGTCATAAAATCTCCCTATTATTCTAATATCCTTCACGAAACCGTTTGCAATCCTTTTGAGGTAATTTTCGAAGACCTTTTCACACAATTCGAGCAATTACTCGGCCATAACTTGACGTATCTTGTCCTTCAATTGCTTTAAAGTTATGGGATTGTTCGCATAAACCCAGTCTTTCGGATAGCCCCACAAAAAGCAATCCGAAGGCGTAAATTGTAAGATTTTGGTGGTCAAGCTACATCGCCGAATCTCGAAATTACGCGTCCTGGGAATTTTTCGCACAATATAGCCATAACTGGCCGCGTTGTGTGGCATGGCCCCGTCTTGTTGAAACCTCATCTTATCCAGATCAAAATCTTCAATTTCAGGCCAAAAAAATCATTGATCATGGCGGCATACTGCTGGGACTTGATGGTAACGGAGGCTCCTTCGTCATTCTCGAAGAAGTACGGACCGATGATGCCACCGACCCACAATGTACACCAAACAGTTACTTTTTGCGGGTACAATGGTCTCTCAGCGGCTGCTCACTACCCCAGATTCGGCAATATTGTTTATTAACATACCCGCCGAGCGTGAAATGGGCCTCATGACTGAAGAAGATTTCGTTCGAAAAATCAGGATCGTTGGCCTGTTGTTCCAGCACCAAATTGGTGTACTCACATCGCAATCTAAGATCAGCTTGAGTTGGAGTATACGGATGGAGGTCCAAATGCAAAATGCGCCACAATGTGCCGTATAACAGACCCAAATGCTGAGCTCGCCGCGGAATGTTTTCTGTTGAACGGGCAAAACGATGATGCACACGTCTTACGATGCCTATTACTGATAGTCTCTTCGAATTTCCTCACCGTATTGGTGATTGTAGGCTGGGATGGACGATTAATAATTTTTTCTACCACGTCTTACGATGCCTATTACTGATAGTCTCTTCGAATTTCCTCACCGTATTGGTGATTGTAGGCTGGGATGGACGATTATGTCGATCATAATCTCCGCGTAATAGTACGCGAAATGCAGCCACCATTTTCGTAGAATAATATTTAATAATTTGAACGCGTTGTTCGAGAGCCAGACAATGACATAATCCCCCCCGCAACTCCTGACGAAATAAGACTGACAATACGCAGACTTAAAAACAGAAAAGCCCCCGGACCCGACAATATACATAACACGACACTTAAACGACTACCACACAAGGGCCTCATGGCCCTACTAAACATAACAAACGCGACACTCAGACTAAGACACTTCCCTACCCGCTGGAAAACAGCAAACATAATCCTTATCCCAAAACCCAACAAAGATCACACCATCCCATCCAACTACCGGCCCATTAGCCTGCTCCCGGCTATGAGCAAAGTGGTAGAAAAAATTATCCTAACCCGTCTAAGAACCCACTCCCAAGAACTGCAAGTCATTCCAGACGAGCAGTTCGCCTTCCGACCCAATCACTCCACTGAACTCCAAATCCTTCGCCTTACCGAGCACATCACGGCGGCCTTCAACAGGGGACAGTACACTGGTGCTGTCTTCCTGGACGTCGCAAAGGCCTTCGATACGGTTTGGCATGAAGGCCTACTGATGAAAATGCTCACCAACCAATATCCCATATCCTTTACCAAACTCATAAAATCCTACCTACACCACCGAAAATTCCGCATCCAAATCCAAGATTCCCTTTCCACCACCCGTCCCATGGAGGCCGGTGTCCCCCAGGGCACCGTCCTGTCCCCACACCTATACACCATTTACAACTCCGACATCCCACATCCCCCCAACACCAACATATACTTATACGCCGACGACCTGACAATCACATCCCAATCCGTAGATCCTAGATATTCCGTCTACCTCCTCCAAAGCTCCTTAGACCAACTTGAAACCTGGTGCAACAGGTGGAAAGTCAAAATTAATCCCAACAAAAGTTCGGCTATCCTTTTTACCAAACGAAAAATCCCACAAAACCTTGACAGACTGACACTATCCCAGGAACCCATCTCCTGGAATCGACAAACACGATACCTGGGCGTGACGATGGACCAGCGTCTCACGTGGAAACCGCACATCGTGGAGACGGTGGCGCGAGCGAAGACCACCAGGGCTAGGCTCTATCCCTTACTCAAAGGTGGAAACACCCTCAGTTTAAGGAATAAGCGAACGCTTATCAAGGTGGTACTTCAACCGCAGCTAACCTACGCCTCCACGGCGTGGGGTCACGCGGCAAAAAGCCACTTAAAGTCATTACAGGCTGTGGAAAACATAGCCCTCCGCACGGCCACCGACGCGCCCTGGTACGTAAGAAACACTGACATATTACGAGACTTACAATACACAAACGCTACACAGACAATAAGACAAAACGCGGAGAAACGATTTGACGTAGCCGCTAGACATGACAATCCCCTCCTCAGGCAAGCCGTTGACTACGTACCCGACGTGACCGACAAACACAAAAGACCTAGACACCAACTTTTTTAACCCTGGGTGACCACCCCAACGACATCTGCGTGCGCGTGTGCGTGGGTGGGTGTGTGGGTGAGTGTGCGTGTGCGTGGGTGCATGAGGGCGTGCGTGGGTGCGTGCGTGCGTGCGTGACTCCAAACTGTTTCTCTAAAGTTTTGTGTTTTTTTGCCGCATGACCCCACGCCGTGGAGGCGTACGTTAGCTGCGGTTGAAGTACCACCTTGATAAGCGTTCGCTTATTCCTTAAGCTGAGGGTGTTTCCACCTTTAAGTAAGGGATAGAGCCTAGCCTTGGTGGTCTTCGCTCGCGCCACCGTCTCCACGATGTGCGGTTTCCACGTGAGACGCTGGTCCATCGTTACGCCCAGGTATCGTGTTTGTCGATTCCAGGAGATGGGTTCCTGGGATAGTGTCAGTCTGTCGAGGTTTTGTGGGATTTTCGTTTGGTAAAAAGGATAGCCGAACTTTTGTTGGGATTAATTTTGACTTTCTACCCGTTGCACCAGGTTTCAAGTTGGTCTAAGGAGTTTTGGATAAGGGAGACGGAATATCTAGGATCTACGGATTGGGATATGATTGTCAGGTCGTCGGCGTATAAGTATATGTTGGTGTTGGGGGGATGTGGGATGTCGAAATTGTAAATGGTGCATAGGTGTGGGGACAGGACGGTGCCCTGGGGGACACCGGCCTCCATGGGAGTGTGGTGGAAAGGGAATCTGGGATTTGGATGCGGAATTTTCGGTGGTGTAGGTACGATTTTATGAGTTTGGTAAAGGATATGGGATATTGGTTGGTGAGCATTTTCATCAGTCGGCCTTCATGCCAAACCGTATCGAAGGCCTTTGCGACGTCCAGGAAGACAGCACCAGTGTACTGTCCCCTGTTGAAGGCCGCCGTGATGTGCTCGGTAAGGCGAAGGATTTGGAGTTCAGTGGAGTGATTGGGTCGGAAGGCGAACTGCTCGTCTGGAATGACTTGCAGTTCTTGGGAGTGGGTTCTTAGACGGGTTAGGATAATTTTTTCTACCACTTTGCTCATAGCCGGGAGCAGGCTAATGGGCCGGTAGTTGGATGGGATGGTGTGATCTTTGTTGGGTTTTGGGATAAGGATTATGTTTGCTGTTTTCCAGCGGGTAGGGAAGTGTCTTAGTCTGAGTGTCGCGTTTGTTATGTTTAGTAGGGCCATGAGGCCCTTGTGTGGTAGTCGTTCTTTTCTGTTTTTAAGTCTGCGTATTGTCAGTCTTAGTTCGCCCCCGGGGTTTACACAGACGAGCCGGCGAAGCAAGAAGAGCGCCAGAAGAAAGGGGCCTAACCGGCGGGGCCCAGCCAGGACAAAAGGAGGTCCCACAAAGCGCCTACACCGGCCACATTTGCGGTCGGAGTAGACGTCGGATGGGGCTCACCTACGAAGGGCTGTCCAGGCCTACACAAGATGAGGCAGGATAAAGAGGGATAATCCCCCTCCATCCCAAATCATTGAGGCCAATTTCTAGCCATGGAATAATGGCGCGACATGTTGAATTTACACAATTTACGCACACTTAAATTGTTTTTAGATATATAATATATACCGTGATGAGATAATATAGTGCAAATTTGGCATTTGAGCCGGTCTCAAGTGACGTCACGCGCAGACATGATAAAATTGGGCCTGCTGACGAACACACCATGCTATTTTCATACCAATTTTTTATTTCAAATTTCAGTTTTTCTTGGTGCTGATGGGTCAATTAACTAAGATCTTAGGTAATATAACCAAATACTTTTTTGCACCCCATTGATTTAACTTTGATATTTATGAAGAATCCTGCGCTGGTCAAGTACCGAAAGGTGGAGGCCATAAATAAAAGAAGATATTTATGAAGAATTTGGTAAATAAGAATTAAATTTATAAAATAGAGGGAGCATATTGATATAATTTGTATTAAAATATATAATTCTATACATATAAAACATTATGTAATGAAACAATAAAAAATGGAGTTAAAAAAGAACTAAAGATTCTAGTAGTCTTAGGTAATAAAGTAATAAAGGACAACCGGCAACGTCGACATTGATTACAGCGCCAAATCGAATAGTACTTGTAGACATTTATTGGTGGCGTCCCTGTGGCGTCTTATTTCACGTTTTTGATATCGCAGCCATTTCGTGTTGTATTACGGCGACGTTACTTTTTAGTCCTAAAGTTTAAGTTTTTCTGATTTTTGTCTCCAATATTTATAATAAACTACAATGAGTGATCGTGAGGTAAGTGTTTTAATAGTTTTGATGTATATAAATTTACTTTTACATTCTTATTTGTAATTATAAAATTCGAATCCACCGGCGCAGCGTACTAACGCGTGTCTGGCGTCGGTAAAAATTTATCATCGATTTAAGTATAAAGTATAGCATTATAGTCTTTAAATAGATTGACTTTTTAATTGTATTGATGAAACATTTTCTCGCTATTAGGGAAGTCGATCTCCTGGCCATAAAACAAAGAATGACCACTCACCACACGCGAGGCGGGAAGATTCACCAAGAAATCACAAGGGTAAAAGTTATTCAAGGTAAATTTTCTATTTTGCTTATATCAATGATAATGATGTCACTATTAAGATACCCACAAAAATTAAATGAGTAATTAAAATCTATTGTGAAATAGGCCTTATTTTTATAATTGCATGATGTATTTTGTAATATGATTTCGGCACATAATCACAATTAGTCAATGTATCAACGATGTGATTTTTTTTTTTTTGATAGAACTCGGCACATAAGTAAATGTTTAGAGAAGTGCCAAACATGCTCCATAGGTCACCAAATTCGGCATTAAGAGTACATTTTACAGAATGGAGGTAGAAAATTAGGAGGACATTATATTAGCTGTTGTTTACATGAATTGATATGTGAGATTGAGATAAATATGTACATGTATATGATCACAGGGCTCTTATGAATTGGTAGGAATTTCCATTGCATCAATATATTTAGTTGTTACCAGTTTAATTTATTAGTGTAACATTTGTGATGATCAAGTGTTAAAGAAAATAGATGCGACTTATTGTATACAGAATGTGAGACAAACTGGATCAGTTTTACATGAGAACAACAATTTTACATACAATACAGAATGTTAAGAGCCAGTTATCTTAAAAACCCTTCCATTAAAATCCATGTATTAGATTCTTTCAAAAATCGCCGGCGATCATTGCCAGGTTCATCGCTACCTTAAAAATCAAAGGCTTGAATTCGATTTAGTATAATCTTGCTTCCTTAACAAGTTATTAACCTTAAAAAAACACATTTTTTTTAAACGTTACGTTAAGTGGTGCATTTCACCTTTTAGTATACTTTTTTGTTTAAGTAATTTCAAGAAATATTTTGTTTTGTCAATATCTATGCTAAGGTATAATGTTGGCGACTGTCTTAGATTAAGAAAGATTGTCTTGTTCCAAAAATTGACTGTATGAAAATTGACACTTCAACCTCCATAAAGAGGTGTATGGGGGTGGTAAAGTGACGCTAGGGGGTAACAAGGGGGCCTTATTAATTTTTGGTAGATTTGTTCGTTCTTAGTGGCCCAGAAAACAAAGGAATACTCACCCTACTCGACTTTATATGAGAATTGATATTTCAACTCGCAGAAAGAGGTGTATGGGGGTGGTAAAGAGAAGCTAGGTGGTGACGAGGGGGTCTAATTCATTTTTAGTAGTCTTTTTCGTTCTTAGTGGCCCAGAAAACAGGAATACACACCCTACCTGACTTTGTATGAGAATTGACATTTCAACTCGCAGAAGGTGGTCTATGGTAACGCGAAAGTGGCTAGTTAAATTTTTTTTTTAATGGTCATTCGGTTTCAGCGACCCCGAAAATGGAGGGCTAGAGGGGTCTACCCTCTGGGTCTTGACATTATTTTTTGTGTGCCTGTGTAATCAAAATTTATTTTGTCTCCTTCAAAATAAGCTTCATTTGAAGCAGTACACTTTTCCAACAAATAACCCAGTCGTCAAAGGACTTTTTAATTAATATTCCGTATGGACTTCTACTTCTACAGAGATTTTAGTTTTATGGCCTTTATCGACTTGAAACGTGTTCCATGAAGCTGTAGTTTGAGTTTGGAAAAGAGGAAAAAGTCAACAATTGCCATGTCTGACGAATACGGTGCCTGCTGGATGACATTCGTTGCATTTTTGGTCAAATATTCATTCACAATTAACGCTTTGTGTGATGCAAAATCCAAGAATTGTGTGGACTACACCACGATAGTCAAAGAAAACGGTCAACTTGACTGATTTTTAATCGACTGACATGGTTTTTTTTATTTCGGCTCATTAGAAAAGCGCTATTCCAAAGCTTGTTTGCATGTCAAACTTATAAACCGATGTCTCATCACCCGTTATGATGCTTTGTATTAATGTAAAGTCCAAACTAGCTTGATCGCCTTGATCAAGCATGTCTTCAGCAACATGTTCGCGATGCTCTTTTTGAAGAAAATTCATCTCTTTTGCAACCAGCCCTTTTGCAATGCATTTCATACCCAAAACAATGACTACTATTGGAACGAACTTATTTGTGAGATAGTTTAGTTCATATGCCAGCTCTCTCAAACTATAATGATGGTTTGCAACTACCATTTTCTTCACTTTATGGATGTTTTCTTCCAGTTCACTTGAGTTTTCAATAAAACTCAATAACACACGTTGGGTTGACTAACAAAATTAAGAGCTGTAAACAAACTACTTAACAGATCGTGCTCAAACTCAAACTTCGCGAGTAGAGAACATTGCTACCAGTATCAAAAAGGAAATTTAAATCTACTTTACACGGAATTTTTAAATTACAAATTCCGGTAACTTATTTGACAGAATGCAGGGCATTATTGCATTTCTAAATTCCTTAAATAAATTGAAACCATATATATATATTGTTTAATAATGTTTTAAAATTTTGTTATCCCGTAATTATGTAATATAAAAAATATTTATGTGTGTAGGAGTCCAAGCAGAAGCAGAAAAATTTCTTACAGAGATGGTGATCGTGACAGAGAAAGGCGCAGAGACAGGGAAGATCGGGAAGATAGAGATAGAGTATACAGGTAAAATATATGTTAATAACTTTTGCGAATTACAAGAATTTATTTTTTTCTGAATGTGCAGCATAACATTTTTTTGTAATTAACCACTTTTTCACCTTTGAAAATTGAACATAAGTTTTTGAAGAGATGGATTGTCAGATTATTAAAAAGTCGAAAGTTGAGTAAATTAAATTTAAAATATATACTGTGAAACCTTAAATTTGCAATAAGGATGTTTAGAAATGTTTACATTATTATACCATTTGATATTTAACCTAATAATACATGATTTTTTTTTAAACATACTTTTTCATATTTTTACATTCATATATTTAAACCTAACTTTTATAACTAGGTACAAATTCTTCGTAATTATTTTAGAATTAATTTTTCTTAAACTATCAATTTAATTGTTTAACTGCTGGAAATTACCAAATAAATTTAAGAGACAAGGCTTCTTTAATTTCTTTAATATAGCATACGTTCGATAGCATGAACACAAATAAGCAAAAGATCTTTATATTGTATGGTATTATATTTTTTAAAGTTGGGTGTCAATTACTTCCAATTCAGAACTTCTACAAGGTTTTCCTTAATGAAAGTTAACACAAAGAGTTCTAATGTACCAGAGGTCAATTCCAGCTCCTTTACGAAGATATAGCAGCTTGAAGTTGACTTGTCATTTTTCTTTTTTTTTTTTTTTGTCTAGTAAATGTAGTATAATATTGAACACAGAAATAGTTTATTTTTTTAGTTCACAACTCATTGATTTTAAAGTAACCATCTTTAGTGTTTAGAAATATTTATTTACATGTGAAGATAAACATCAGTTTTTTTTTAAATTTTTCTTAAACCATGTTCTTTACTTTTTCAATGGCAATAATTTTTTCAGTTACCCTCTGTCTTTCATGCTACAAAGACAAAAATAACATTTTCCAAGAGATAACTAAAAAAGTACCTTCCGTTTTTTTTTGTGACACTGAATACAATTACAGTACATTCTCATTGATCCGGCACGATTAAAAACCTAAGAGTACTGGAAAATTCGAATTAAGCAAATATGTATAATATAAACAGTATTAAATTAAAAAACGTTATTTTTAATTGTTTATTAACAAAGAGATTGGTCCATTATACATACCTACATATTACATTTGGATGTGCATATATATCAGGGTTCGTAGCGGCCGGGAAAACCGGGAATACCGGGAAAAGTCAGGGAATTCGTTATTCTTCATAAAAAACAGGGAATAGTCAGGGAATTTTAAAAATATTCATGAAAGTCAGGGAATTTGATGTTTGCAACTGGAAATTTTGTGAAAGCCGGTCCTGGGTTCTTGAAAGAGAAAACTATTTGTGGTTTTGAAACCTTTATAAGAGGTTCTTATGGTATAAAAAGATTATGGGCTCCAGTTGAGAAAAAATTTAATGCATAAACACCAATTAGTATGTAAAAATGAACTACAAGTGACCTGGATTTTATTTTGAAAGTCAGGGAAAACCTGGAAAAGTCAGGGAATTCATTCTTACTTTTGAACTATGAACCCTGTA
>NW_019417678.1:11038-42163 GCF_000390285.2 Anoplophora glabripennis | reverse complement strand
AAAAAATAGATTTAATAGGGAAACTGTATACATTTTAATTGATGATTTTGAAAAATCAGTGTTTTACCCAAAAAACAAATTTGGAAAAGAGACTATATCAGCTGAAAAGCACATTCTTGCGTTTTTATGGTAGTATACAAATTGATACCTATATGAACACAAAAAAGCGTTAACGATTACCAAGAATCAATTCTCAAACGATTACGAAGTCAGAAATCATACAGAGGTTATGAAATGAGCACTAGAATTTGATGCGTGTTCGATTTAATTGCATGCTCAGAGTGTTTCGGGCAAAACTTTGTAGCACTCGTGGCGAACTTTACGTCATAGCAGTGCGCACTACACGTTCATAATGCATATAAATCGAAATCGTCATTAGGTAATAAAGTAATAAAGGACAACCGGCAACAGCGCCAAATCGAATAGTACTTGTAGACGTTTATTGGTGGCGTCCCTGTGGCGTCTTATTTCACGTTTTTGATATCGCAGCCATTTCGTGTTGTATTACGGCGACGTTACTTTTTAGTCCTAAAGTTTAAGTTTTTCTGATTTTTGTCTCCAATATTTATAATAAACTACAATGAGTGATCGTGAGGTAAGTGTTTTAATAGTTTTGGTGTATAATAAATTTACTTTTACATTCTTATTTGTAATTATAAATTTCGAATCCACCGGCGCAGCGTACTAACGCGTGTCTGGCGTCGGTAAAAATTTGTCATCGATTTAAGTGTAAAGTACAGCATTATAGTCTTTAAATAGATTGACTTTTTAATTGTATTGATGAAACATTTTCTCGCTATTAGGGAAGTCGATCTCCTGGCCATAAAACAAAGAATGACCACTCACCACACGCGAGGCGGGAAGATTCACCAAGAAACCACAAGGGTAAAAGTTATTCAAGGTAAATTTTCTATTTTGCTTATATCAATGATAATGATGTCACTATTAAGATACCCACAAAAATTAAATGAGAAATTAAAATCTATTGTGTAATAGGCCTTATTTTTATAATTGCATGATGTATTTTGTAATATGATTTCGGCACATAATCACAATTAGTCAATGTATCAACGATGTGATTTTTTTTTTTTTGATAGAACTCGGCACATAAGTAAATGTTTAGAGAAGTGCCAAACATGCTCCATAGGTCACCAAATTCGGCATTAAGAGTACATTTTACAGAATAGGGGTAGAAAATTAGGAGGACATTATATTAGCTGTTGTTTACATGAATTGATATGTGAGATTGAGATAAATATGTACATGTGTAATCACAGGGCTCTTATGAATTGGTAGGAATTTCCATTGCATCAATATATTTAGTTGTTACCAGTTTAATTTATTAGTGTAACATTTGTGATAATCAAGTGTTAAAGAAAATAGATGCGACTTATTGTATACAGAATGTGAGACAAACTGGATCAGTTTTACATGAGAACAACAATTTTACATACAATACAGAATGTTAAGAGCCAGTTATCTTAAAAACCCTTCCATTAAAATCCATGTATTAGATTCTTTCAAAAATCGCTGGCGATCATTGCCAGGTTTATCGCTACCTTAAAAATCAAAGACTTGAATTCGATTTAGTATAATCTTGCTTCCTTAACAAGTTATTAACCTTAAAAAAACACATTTTTTTTAAACGTTACGTTAAGTGGTGCATTTCACCTTTTAGTATACTTTTTTGTTTAAGTAATTTCAAGAAATATTTTGTTTCGTGTTTCGTCAATATCTATGCTAAGGTATAATGTTGGCGACTGTCTTAGATTAAGAAAAATTGTCTTGTTCCAAAAATCCCCCCATTTCAAATGTTATCAAAATATCTTTAAATGTGATAGAATTCTCTAAAAAAAATGAGTCAGTTTTTTTTAAGGCTGATCATTTCCAAAGGGAACAATTTCAATAAAAAAATTTCAGTTATTATAATTTTGCTTTTTATTATTAATATAATTTTGTCAATAAAGTATCTAGAATTTGTCAATAAAACAATATATTTAATTAATAACACAGGCACACAAAAAAAAAAATGTCAAGACCCAGAGGGTAGACCCCCCCCCTAGCCCTCCGTTTTTGGGGTTGCTGAAACCAAATATGACCATTAAAAAAAAAATTAACTAGCAATTTCCTTGTTACCACCCCCATACACCCCCTTCTGGGAGTTGAAATGTTGATTCTCATACAAAGTCCAGTAGGGTGTCTATTTCTATGTTTTCTGGGCCACTAAGAACGAAGAAGACTACCAAAAATGAATTAGCACCCTCGTTACCCCATAGCGTCTCTTTACCACCCCGTACACCCCTTTCTGGGAGTTGAAATGTCAATTCTCATACAAAGTCGAGTAGGGTGTGTATTTCTATGTTTCCTGGGCCACTAAGAACGAAGAAGACTACCAAAAACCCCCTCGTTACCCCCTAGCGTCACTTTACCACCGCCATACACTCCTATATGAGGGTTGAAGTGTCAATTTTCATACAAAGTCGAGTGGATTGTGTATGCCTACGTTTTCTAGATCGCTGAAAACAAAAGTGGGTGACAAAGGGTGCTGAGGGTTGACGAGGGGATTGTATTCATTTTCGGTAGTCTTCTTTGTTTTCAGCAGCCTAGAAAATGTAGGCATACACAACCCACTCGACTTTGTATGAAAATTGACACTTCAACCCCCACAAAGGGGTATATGGGGGTGGTAAAGTGAAGCTAGGGGGTAGTGAAGAGATATAATTCATTTTTGGTAGTCTTCTTCGTTCTTAGTGACCCAGAAAACATAGGAATACACACCCTACTGGACTTTGTATGAGAATTGACATTTCAACTCCCAGAAGGGGGTGTATCGGGGTGGTAACGGGGAAATGGCTAGTTAAATTTTTTTTATGGTCATATTCGGTTTTAGCGAACCCAAAAACGAAGGGGCAGGGGTTGTACCTTCTGGGTTTAACATTTTTTTTTTGTGTGCCTGTGAAATGAATCCAACCCCCTCGTCAACCCTCAGCATCCTTTGCCACCCACATTTGTTTTCAGCAGCCTAAAATACGTAGACATGCACAACCCACTTGACTTTGTATGAAAATTGACACTTCAACCTCCATAAAGAGGTGTATGGGGGTGGTAAAGTGACTCTAGGGGGTAACGAGGGGGTCTTATTAATTTTTGGTAGTCTTCTTCGTTCTTAGTGGCCCAGAAAACATAGGAATACACACCCTACTTGACTTTGTATGAGAATTGACATTTCAACTCCCAGAAGGTGGTGTATGGTAACGGGGAAATGGCTAGTTAAATTTTTTTTAAATGGTCATTCGGTTTCAACGACCCTAAAAACGGAGGGCTAGAGGGTCTACCCTCTGGGTCTTGACATTATTTTTTGTGTGCCTGTGTAATCAAAATTTATTTTGTCTCCTTCAAAATAAGCTTCATTTGAAGCAGTACACTTTTCCAACAAATAACCCAGTCGTCAAAGGACTTTTTAATTAATATTCCGGTATGGACTTAAACTTCTACAGAGATTTTAGTTTTATGGCCTTTATCGACTTGAAACGTGTTCCATGATGTTGTAGTTTGAGTTTGGAAAAAGAGGAAAAAGTCAACAAGGGCCATGTCTGACGAATACGGTGCCTGCTGGATGACATTCGTTGCGTTTTTGGTCAAAAATTCATTCACAATTAATGCTATGTGTGATGCAAAATCCAAGAATTGTGTGGACTACACCAGGATAGTCAAAGAAAACAGTCAACTTGACTGATTTTTAATCGACTGACATGGTTTTTTTTATTTCGGCTCATTAGAAAAGCGCTATTCCGAAGCTTGTTTGCATGTCAAACTTATAAACCGATGTCTCATCACCCGTTATGATGCTTTGTATTAATGTAAAGTCCAAACTAGCTTGATCGCCTTGATCAAGCATGTCTTCAGCAACATGTTCGCGATGCTCTTTTTGAAGAAAATTCATCTCTTTTGCAACCAGCCCTTTTGCAATGCATTTCATACCCAAAACATTGACTACTATTGGAACGAACTGATTTGTGAGATAGTTCAGTTCATATACCAGCTCTCTCAAACTATAATGATGGTTTGCAACTACCATTTTCTTCACTTTATGGATGTTTTCTTCCAGTTCACTTGAGTTTTCGATAAAACTCAATAACACACGTTGGGTTGACTAACAAAATTAAGAGCTGTAAACAAACTACTTAACAGATCGTGCTCAAACTCAAACTTCGCGAGTAGAGAACATTGCTACCAGTATCAAAAAGGAAATTTAAATCTACTTTACACGGAATTTTTAAATTACAAATTCCGGTAACTTATTTGACAGAATGCAGGGCATTATTGCATTTCTAAATTCCATAAATAAATTGAAACCATATACATATATTGTTTAATAATGTTTTAAAATTTTGTTATCCCGTAATTATGTAATATAAAAAGTATTTATGTGTGTATAGGAGTCCAAGCAGAAGCAGAAAAATTTCTTATAGAGATGGTGATCGTGACAGAGAAAGGCGCAGAGACAGGGAAGATCGGGAAGATAGAGATAGAGTATACAGGTAAAATATATGTTAATAACTTTTGCGAATTACAAGAATTTATTTTTTTCTGAATGTGCAGCATAACATTTTTTTGTAATTAACCACTTTTTCACCTTTGAAAATTGAACATAAGTTTTTGAAGAGATGGATTGTCAGATTATTAAAAAGTCGAAAGTTGAGTAAATTAAATTTGGAGTATGGTATTATATTTTTTAAAGTTGGGTGTCAATTACTTCTAATTCAGAACTTCTACAAGGTTTTCCTTAATGAAAGTTAACACAAAAAGTTCTAATGTACCAGGGGTCAATTCCAGCTCCTTACGAAGATATAGCAGCTTGAAGTTGACTTGTCATTTTTCTTTTTTCTTTTTTTGGTCTAGTAAATGTAGTATAATATTGAACACAGAAATAGTTTATTTTTTTAGTTCACAACTCATTGATTTTAAAGTAACCATCTTTAGTGTTTAGAAATATTTATTTACATGTGAAGATAAACATCAGTTTTTTTTTAATTTTTCTTAAACCATGTTCTTTACTTTTTCAATGGCAATAATTTTTTCAGTTACCCTCTGTCTTTCATGCTACAAAGACAAAAATAACATTTTCCAAGAGATAACTAAAAAAGTACCTTCCGTTTTTTTTTGTGACACTGAATACAATTACAGTACATTCTCATTGATCCGGCACTATTAAAAACCTAAGAGTACTGGAAAATTCGAATTAAGCAAATATGTATAATATAAACAGTATTAAATTAAAAAACGTTATTTTTAATTGTTTATTAACAAAGAGATTGGTCCATTATACATACCTACATATTACATTTGGATGTGCATATATATCAGGGTTCGTAGCGGCCGGGAAAACCGGGAATACCGGGAAAAGTCAGGGAATTCGTTATTCTTCATAAAAAACAGGGAATAGTCAGGGAATTTTAAAAATATTCATGAAAGTCAGGGAATTTGATGTTTGCAACTGGGGTCCTGGGTTCTTGAAAGAGAAAAATATTTGTGGTTTTGAAACCTTTATAAGAGGTTCTTAGAGTATAAAAAGATTATGGGCTCCAGTTGAGAAAAAATTTAATGCATAAACACCAATTAGTATGTAAAAATGAACTACAAGTGACCTGGATTTTATTTTGAAAGTCAGGGAAAACCTGGAAAAGTCAGGGAATTCATTCTTACTTTTGAACTATGAACCCTGTATATGTATATTGTAATGTTTTTATTTTTCTGTAAAATAATCTTTCAACTAAACTACAACTATAAACTGTATTCTTCAAGGATAGTAGACAAACGCGGAAAAAATAATGCCGAATTACTGTAATAGCAAAATTGTTTACCAAATTTGGTACTGTTTTAGAAGATATATAAAAAAAATTCATCTTCCTTTTCAAGCTGCTGTATTTTCCAAGGCATATACCTATCTGGGAAATCTGGAAATATTGGGAATTCCATAGATTTGAAAATACTTAAGAAAATCAAGGAATTTCTCAAAATATAGATTTTTTTAAATTAACAATTGCAATTGGTTTTTATTTATAAAGGGTTAGTGTCTATACTACTGTATTGTATGTTTGTTGGTTGACTGCCATTAAGAATTAGTTTATACTAATATTCTCATTTGCATTTTATTTTTTTTATATAAAATTCAAACAAAGGGGCAGTATTTTCCTGTGGAATGTTGCTAACCATTAAACTCTGCACTACTTTGTCCAATAAACTTTTCATTATCTCTAGTTCGATTTTATTCAACCAATTAGGAGAAATTAATTCACCTGATTCTGAGTCAAACACGGGTACAATATTGGTTCTAATCATACTTGATGACGAACTTGTTAATGACGGCTGCAATGTTGACCGCTGCTGCTGTTGTTGAACTTGTTTCACACTTGCCGGACCGGCTGGCTCTCACACGTAATTTAATTTTCAAACCTGTTTGGCCGATATTAGTCCCAGTTGCATTTTTATCACAAGAGATGGATTGTAGACGCATTGCAATTATGTGGCTTAGCTACTGCCGACGATGTCGCAATAAAAAAAAAAAAAAATATCCCAAAAATATGAAAAGGCTATAGTTTTGTCCCACTGGACAGGTCTGGTTTCAACCAGTGATATAAAGAATTCAATCTCTACTTCTAGCGAACAAACATTTTTGGTGATTATTTCCTCAATCCTCACTTTCTTGGATTTTTTTGTGTCTGTATCTGAGCTGGTACTACTTTCAAGATTTTCATGTCCTTTCTTNTAACCATTAAACTCTGCACTACTTTGTCCAATAAACTTTTCATTATCTCTAGTTCGATTTTATTCAACCAATTAGGAGAAATTAATTCACCTGATTCTGAGTCAAACACGGGTACAATATCGGTTCTAATCATACTTGATGACGAACTTGTTAATGACGGTTGCGATGTTGACTGCTGCTGCTGTTGTGAACTTGTTTCTAAGCGTCGTTTCACGCTTGCCCGGCTACCGGCTAGCTCTCACATGTAATTTAATTTTCAAACCGGTTTAACCGATATTAGTCTCAGTTGCATTTTTATCACAAGAGATGGATCGTAGAGGCATTGCAATTATGTGGCTTAGCTACTGCCGACGACGTCGCAATAAAAAAAAAACAAAATATCCCAAAAATATGAAAAGGCTAAAGTTTTGTCCCACTGGACAGGTCTGGTTTCAACCAGTGATATAAAGTATTCAATATCTACTTCTAGCGAACAAACATTTGACATAGTTGCGTACAAATATTTAAAAAAATAATTGACACGTCTTGTTCTTTTCAATTAAACCGGACGACTGAACCCAGCAAGCACCCGGTAAGTGTGAAAGCGTCAATACAAAACTACGCACTACTACCAGCCGGGCTGGTAGTGGTGGTGACCGGCTACAAACCGGCGGCTGCTCGCCGGTTAGCTCCTTCCGTCACTTGTGAAAGCTGCCATAAGACTGTACTTTGCTGCCGGGTAACTGGATCCGGTTAGCCGGTTCCGGCATGTGTGCAACGAGTGTAACTCTTCACAAACCTTTTTGGTGATTATTTCCTCAATCCTCACTTTCTTGGATTTTTTTGTGTCTGTATCTAATCTGGTACTACTTTCAAGATTTTCATGTCCTTTCTTTGACCTTTCAGATGTATATTTATGTTTACGGGTTGTCTTTTGGACATGGTATTCTGTCACACTATCACTACTCATCACGAAAACACTAACTTCGAATTCCACTTCTGAATTTGCATCGACACTTTTGGATTAATCAAAATGCTTTTCACTGAACCACAATTTATTTTATAAAACACATCTTGTACAGCAGAAGAAAATATAATAATCTGATAAATTAACGGATAATACCAAATGTATAAGTTACATAACGCACTTTTTATTCTACAAAGAAATTAAATCTGTGAAAACAATACCACAGCGTGTATTATCATTGCCTGAAATATTTTAACATGCAATAAAACAATTTTTAATTAGAATGTGAACTACATAATGGGTTGATTAAGGACATTATTTTATTAGGCCAAAATTAAAAATCACATTTTTCAAAAAATATAAGGCTTTATGAGCCAAATTCTCAATTTATTTTGACTAAATTTAAATTTTCATATTAAGAAAAAAATCTAAATAGGTCAGTTTTTAATTTTTTTTGTTTTTAGTGGCGGTGTTTTTATTTTTAATTTGAGTTCCTACCATGCGAAGATTTTTAAAAGTATTTTCCAAAATCAACTTAAATCTACACAATTTATATGTGAACAAAGCAAAATAAAAATTACATGGTAGGAACAACTGTATAATATTCCAATTTGGCGTCAAACACTAGTTCCGTTTCCTCCTTTCCTTTTATTTTCTTTTGTTTTATTAACTCGCACACACGCACTTGTTATTCAAGAATATATTTATTTTATATAGAACTACTACACCAGTTTACATATTTAGTTGTATTAATAATCCCTTAAAGTTCAGTAATACATATTTTATGATGATCACAATTTTTATAATAATCACTGTTAAACATTTACGCGGTAGGTAACGACGAAAAAGATAGGAAATTATTATTGGAAAATGGAAACCTGAGAATACTAGGTAATTTTTTTGTCAAAATTTACTATTCACCATCTTCGTAAGAATTGGCCATTAGTTCGTTGGAACTTTTTGTGTTAATTTTTTCCAAAGAACATCTTGTAGAAGTTTGGCAGTTGAATTAAGTGATGCCTTTCATACACATTAAAAAATAGACAATTTTGTTTAGTTTCTATTACAATTTGGAATGATGTTTGTTCCAAGAAAATTTTCCATTTCTTTTTTATTTTACGCTACATTATATGTTTTTTACATTTCTTATCATGTTCATTAATTCATCATTCAAAATCATCTGTCTGTAATCTACCAATAACTAATGTTATTTTTCTTTTGTATAATATTATTAATTATAAATAATTATAATATTTAATTTCTTAAGCCTTGTACACACTAGGGCAAATTTGTATCGGCATAGTATCATTCTGTCTCAGAACAAGTCTTAGCATATGCGGCATATTACTGACGATAAGAATGGATGTAGCAAAATTGCCCCTAGTTTGTATAGGACATTAAAGTGTTATGCTGAATTATTATGCTTGAGTGAATTAACTGCATTTTACTGTGAGATGTTTCTGACTGTAACTTGTAGCACATTATTGGACTAAGGCGTTGTCTGGGTTGAAACCGAAACCATCATTTCTTTTTTTATTTTTATGCTTGCTATGTAGTAAGTTAATATATAGAGCACATCTGGTTGTGTGGCTACACATAACATAAGGAACATTTTTAAACATGTGCGATTTAGATTAGACTTAATTTGACCTTTCAGGTCGCGGAGTCGATCACGCTCAGACAGACGTTACAAGTCCTCGAGATATTCGCGAAGTCATTCGCGATCTCCGGGATACGGCCGACGGTCACACTCACATAGCCCTATGTCTAGTCGCAGGCGTCACATGGGAACACGCGACAATCCTAAGCCCTCTAGATGTCTTGGAGTTTTTGGACTAAGCGTTTATACTACTGAAGATGAACTGTATCACATTATGTCAAAATACGGACCAGTTGAGAGAGTACAAGTTGTAATCGATGCTAAGGTAAGTTTTTGGTAATTTAGATGTCTTAGTAGTTTATAAATTTGAATTTATATTTACCTTATTTACATTTACATAATGACAAAAATGTGTGAGTGATCCGTACAGGTTTGTAATTTATTTCTACACAACATGATGAGAAATAAATACTCGTAGAAACATAATTCTGAACAGATCAACTATAAATAATCAAAAATCCGTTAAGAGAAAGGGCATGCCAATAACCTATTATACCAACGCTAATTTACCTAATACATCTCTGTAAAGTAAAAGAGAACTGCTCTCTGCCACAATTTGCAAGTAGTCGCTAAATAAAAAAAGGTATGAGGGTTGTCTTTTATATTATTTCGGGAAAGGATCATTGTGCTGCCATCTGACAACTGACGTCCCATGTCCCTCTCGTAAAGTTAGACTTTTTGTCAGTATACATACTCAGAACGTTTTGATATACATGGGCTATTTATGTTGTTTACAGTGACTGAAAAAATTAATCTTGGCCAAAAAATGGAATTAAGTTAATATTTCCGTGCAATATTTTTTACAACTTTCAACGTGGATTATCTCAACAACAGTGCGTTGATGAACTTAAATCGACTTTTGGCAATGAAGTACCATCAAAAACTACTTCAATCTTGGCTGTGGTTCCCTCATTGACAAATTTTGTGAAGATTGTATAAAATTGGTTGTTGTTCTGGAAAACATTGATATTGTGTTTGAACTAATATTGAAAGATCATCATGTGATATCGTAACAGGTGATGAATCATGAATCTGTGCCAGTGTCAGCCAGAAAGTAAACATAGTCAACTGTATGGGTCTTTCAGATGAAGATCCAACAAAAGTTATTCACACACAAAACACTTGTAAGCAAATGGTCGTCTGTTTTTTTCGGAAAAACTGAACATGTGGTGACTACCATTAGTGCTACGTTAGTTGGTCAACTCTGAATGGTACACAACCATTTATTTGTCAGAAGTCTTTGGAAGAAACCAACTGCTGAAGACCCATCATTCTCCACTTGGCCATTGCGGAAACAAGAGACTGAGAACTGACAAAGACGAATTGATAATTCGTCATACAGAGCTCATTAGGCACCCAGTGACTTTTTTATTCTTGTGCATCAAAAATAAATTACGAGGTCTGAAAAAATGGTTGATGCGTTCAAATCCATTTTTAGAGGTACTTCAATCGGATTGGAAAATTGTTTTAATGCTTGCAAAAATATATTGATCTTCATGGAGAATATTTTGAAAAAAATAAAGCCGTATACGATGATTAATTTCTGTATATCCAAAATATAATATAATAAATCTACTGATAAGAATATTTTTCATCGTGTATAAAAAAAAAATGTAATGCTCAAAATGTATTATTTACTCTTGAACCTTAATAATAATTTATTACAGTAGAACGACTAGTATTTACTGCATGAAAACTGGTATTTATTATTATCTTAATTTAATTTTTAGACTGGCCGCTCCAGAGGATTTTCATTTGTATATTTTGAAAGTACCGAAGATGCTAAAGTAGCTAAAGAACAGTGTTCAGGAATGAAGATAAATGGTAAAAATATTAGAGTTGATTATTCAATAACGGAAAGGGCACACACACCAACACCAGGCATATATATGGGAAAACCTACATAGTAAGTAGAAATTTTTATTATATATTTTTTGAAAAAACTGAAATAGATTTAATTTCTAACTTAGTTATTATGTAAATTCGTAAATAACCAGGGATCGGAAAGATCCTTTTTGTTTGTTCTTGAAAATCTTGAAATATAAATTACAAAACTTGCAAAGACATTCAACATACCGGACTGGCCATATCTTTATTTCCGATACAAAGTTTGTAAATTATATAAATATTTCACCAGTCACCCCTAATAATTCTGACTCCGCCCCCATATCATTTGTTTAACTTGATTCCACCGAAATAAGGGAATAAAAAAATGCCATAAGAACTGCGCAAAACCTGCGGTTCTAAGCTCTCCTTGACTAGGTATTGGTTTATTGTCT
Source organism: Anoplophora glabripennis (assembly GCF_000390285.2). NCBI lineage: Eukaryota > Metazoa > Arthropoda > Insecta > Coleoptera > Cerambycidae > Anoplophora > Anoplophora glabripennis. The sequence goes on along the minus strand of NW_019417678.1, from coordinate 30,509 downwards.
CTGTCTTGCATTAGGAATTTGGGAACAACATACCTCTAAGATACGTACATACGGAAGATAGAATACTGGACAATAGTTACGTTTTTGATTTATTGCGATGGTATAAAGAGTATAAGCCACGGCCTGGAATTGACAGCAGTGTTGCCATACGTACAGTAATTACCCTATTTGTACGATATTTTTTTACAAGATGAGAGGTTTTGAATTCATACTAAAGCATTCCAACTTTATTACAAATTATTTACAACTTTTAGTAAAAATTAAAATGCTATTCTAAAATAAAATGAGTGGTAAATCTTAAGCAAAATAATGAATTATTTTCAAATGCTTATTATTAACTAATAAGGTGTTCAAACAAACCACCTGCTTGAGCTTCACAATACCCTGTCGTATAATTCTTGATGAACATCAACAAGTTGCGTTAAATGACCTCATAAAATGAAGTCGCAGGGTGTCAGATCTGGAGATCGAGGAGGCCAAGGTATGATACCTCTTGTGGAAATAAGCCTTTCAGGAAAAGATTGTTCCAAATAATCTTGAACTGGCCTTGCGTTGTGTGCAGAACATCCGTCTTGCTGAAACCAAATTTCCTCAAAATTTACATCCAAGTTTCGTACAGTTAGTATTTTGTAATAAATGCAAATTTTTCTTAGCATTTAAGTTATCATCAATAAAAAAGGGACCCACAATATTATCGCATAAAATGCCAACCCAAACATTTACGTTTTGAGGGTACAGCATTCTTAATGGTATACTTAAATGCTTGTTTTCCCGGGACCAATATTAGACCACTGAAAGATTATGACGGCCAAGTAGGGAAAAAGATGATTCGTCTGTAAATAAAATCTGCCTAGTAAATTCATTATTTTCATCTATTTTTTCCCCTAATGGATTCACAAAACTCCATACGCCTTATTTGATCACTGGGAATAATTTCTTGAGAAGTTTGCATTTTATAGGCTTTATAACCGTTCTCTTTTAAGATGCGACGAACCGTACGACTTGGCATGTCAAGTTCTTCGGAAATTTGGGAGGAACACGGCCCACTTACTTCCATAAAACCACCTCTTTTTCTCTCCTTGCTTCAGGAATTTGATGAGATTCCTGATTGCTACATTTCGTACACCGATTAACACATCTACACTCCTCAAACTTATGAAAAATATTCAAAACAGTTGTAGCAGTGGTCACTGATTCGTCGGGGTATGAAAATATAAATTGACCAAAGACTTCCTCTGCACTTTCTGCACGACAATACCATTTAATATTAATTTTTTGTTCCGCACTACACCATTTTTATTTTGTAATATTCCGTCTACTTCAAAGGTTTGAGTGGAATAATAATAAAAATAAAACTAAACAAACAGCAAAGCGCTTTAAGTATTGGGTCGATTCACGAAAAATGCAATGGGGCACGTGCGTTCCCACAGCCAGCCAATTATGAGAGTCCGAGTCGCAGCCTCGATGAGATATGTCATGTCCAACCCCTTCCACCCTAAGTTGATAGGGGAGATGCATGTAATTTACTTGGCCAGACCGGTATAATGAAAGCTTTAAAAAAAATACCAAACATATGTTGTATTTTAAATTTAGTAGTCATTACATAAAAATCTAAAAATAAGCAAATTGGTTCAGTATACTGATTTTGAATGTGCTTCGGAGTTGCTTTGGAGTCGTCTATTTTCTTTTCAGTGCATTATAAAATATCAAAATATGTGCAGTTAGAGTTTTGAAATTAACGTTTAAATTTAAAGTTTTAGAAAATGGTATTGGAACTGCAATTATGTACAGTCATATTCACTTTCCACTATATTCTTGAGTTTTTGAAAAATATTTTTAATTGATCTGTTATTACTGGTCTCTTTCTTTCATTATAACTTGAATTATACAAGAATGCTTAATAATAATATGTGCCAAATAAATCACGGGATTAACTGATGGCTTACAGTAGCCTATTGGTTGATATTTGGGGACAAATTTAAAATCTTAAATTTATTTAAAGAAAATTTCCTATAAAGTTTCTTGGGAGAATTTCTAAAACCATTGAAAGAAGCTTTTCCAAAGGATTAAAATTTCTTTTCTTTTTTCTTTATTTTTGGGTATTTTGCCACCTGTGAAAAAATTTAAAAATTTCTGAAATAAACCCTAGCGCCAAAAGGATCAGTCAAGGGTTATTGTTTTGAAATAAACACCACTTTATATTGCTCACTTTAAAACAACATTTCGAAAATTTATTTGTTTCCGTCTTCTGAACTTTTGACTTTTCATTTTAGTTACTTTGACAATTTAAAGTGTTAAAAACAGATTTTCGAAACGTCAACAACTATTTAAAGTGCACGATATGAAGTGATGTTTTTTTGTTTTTTATATTTGTCTGCTTTTTTGAGTGTGAGATTTTTTGTTTAGGCAAAACTATTTTCATAAAAATTACCCTTGAATGATCCTTTTCGCACAAGGGTTGATTTCATTAACCCTTTCGCTGCGCAATACGTCTGAACGTAGCTACCGTGCCGTGCGCGAAAGTTTATCGCGTGCGAATATATACGTCTGGAGCAGTTAGACCACTTATAGTTTTACATTATGTTGTGTTAAATTACGATTTACGATAAATTTTACGATTTTATTTTGAATAAAATACAGTATATGTACTAAATAGAAACTGAAAGAAACATGAACAATCTTGGTATTATTACCAGTACCTCTTTTCATAAAAATATTTGTCACAATCGGTATAAGCTCGCCCGCAAAAATTCGACTTACCAATTGCAATAACCCAATCACTAATGCGCATGTTTGCGAATATATATACGGTTTGAGCAGCCTGATCCAATTTAACTATTCATGCGAATTAATACGTCTGGAGCAGTTTGAACCCTATAAATTTTTAGCGAATATATACGTCTGGAGCAGTGAAAGGGTTAATTTTAAATTTTTTCCCAACTGGCATAATAATAGTCCACAGTACAGCCCCCCCTGGAAAGTTGATTACCACATACCTTATAACTCCTGAGGTGCATCCTTTTGACGAGTCTACCACACTTTTCCTCTGCAACTTTTCTCGATTCCTCCGCTTTTCCATTTGGAAAAGTCCAAATACATGGCAATTTCCCGGGATCTTGAAAAGTCAAGACCACATCTTTTATTTTTAACTTCAGTTACTGGAAATTTTGTTGCAAATGCCGATTTAAATTTGTCCGATAGAAATTCTTCCGACATTGACGTGTCTTCCGGTCGAAACATGTCAAAATAACAGGGTATTGAAAATCAATTAACACATTTCTATCGTGTGTTATTTTTGTCCGACATGTGGTAATCGATTTATCATACCCCTTGAAAATACCGATTTTCAGCTGTCGGACTGAAAAAATGCGGCTTGAAATTTGTCGGGCAACAATACTTTTTGACTGAATTAATTATTTACAATTAATTTTACTAAAAATTACCTATGTGGTAATCTAAAACGATGGTCTTTAGTGTCAATGAGTAGGTTTGCCATGGTTCTCCTCTCATCACCCTAACATATGAAAATGTGTATAGCAGTTGTCTGTCATTTGCCGCAGACATCTGGACAATGGTTCTGTACCACCACCCATCCCATTACAATTTTTTTGTGAAAAAAGAACCTTTTGAACGATAAAGTATAATTGATATATTTTTGTTTTGTTTGCATTTTAGTGAACCCAATCGGAATTATCTTACATTTCCAAAAAATATTATAAACATGTCAAAAATGGAACAAAGTTATTCATAAATGAGACGTATCATAAAGTATTTTGAGGTACAGGCATGCCATTTTGACATATTTTGAAATAATCCGCTTTAAATTTATCCTGATCTTTTCTAATCGCTAATATGTCATATCTATGTCACTGATTAGAGTTGGGACTTTTTTCAATATCTTCATTCAAATCAATCATTCTGATAGTTAGGATGTACCTAAATTATCCAAAAGAGGCTTTTATTTTCTTTATATGCTGCGAAAGGAAATACGGCTCTTTTTTGGTACATTAAAGCAGAAGTTTCTGAGGAGAATAGTAAGTTTGCTTTTGAGTCAAAGCAGGCTTTAAAGGCCTTCTCAAACATGTCCAAATGAATATTTTAAAAATGTCGAAAGGTAAAATTCGAATTTTTAAACATCTCTATTCTTGCTGTTAAACTAGACAGTAAAAAATATATTTTTATTTTTTTGCAGCAAATACAGTGACCGCTATGATAGGCGAAGGGACAGAGAGTAAGTATTATTGAAAATCAAATTTTATTGGTTTAAATTTTACACAATATTTTTTTTTCTGTCTATACCCAAAGAATAGAAGACTGCATGGTAATGTACAAAATGTGTACAGAACTTAATTAAATTTAAAAAAGTACTAAAGGCGAATTTGTAAACTTTTTCCATTGCTATTCCTATTACCTGGGAAATGTGGCTGGTTGTTTCTGTCAAATAAATTTAAAAATTCCTCCTAAATATCGTATTTGATATTGAAAATCTAGATTTGCAAAAGATCACCCTCTTGTACAAGATTCTTTACTGATGATTTACTGGAAACAACTACTCTACTGGCTACATGACCTGACTAGCATTGATTGAATTATACCAGCGACACCTAATAAACGGTAAACAATAATTAATAATTAAATGAAAACAATATTTCTAATTATTATTAATTTAAGGACATACCTAAAATATTTTATTCATGTTATTCTAACCATCAACCCTGACAAAGACTGAATTATAAAAATAGCCACAATAGTTAAGAAATCGTAAATCATTTCTGTATTTTACTTTAGGTTTGCTTTTTTAAGTGGCATCCTTACAAATGGAACTAATAAATATTAATAGAACAAAATTGTATATAAAACACAAAACTTTAAAAAAATATCTCCACTTGCAGAATTGTCTGATGCGGTGTAGCATAAGTTGAGCCACCTATTTAAATACCTCAAAATTAATTCAGTCTGATAGTAAAAAATTTTTTAATTATCTTGAATTAACTTAAATACCTTTCACAAATAAATTTAAAAATACAAAAGGTAATGCAGCGTTATTACAAAAAAAAATAGGACTGATTATTGATAAATCAATATAATAGAACATTTCCTAGGTAGTGAGAACTATAACGGCAACAAAAAAAGCTTATAAAGCGACACTAATTAATTTGTTTTATGATATGATCAAGTTTTTATTTTTGTCATAGTGATTATTATGGCAGAGGTTCCAGATACAGCCACCGTCGATCTCCTTCGCCATATTATAGAAGGCGCCGCTATGATAGATCAAGATCTCGCAGTTACTCGCCCCGTAAGTAACATTTTTAATTAACACTTTTGTTTACAAGAACATAAAGGAATATGATTATACGTTCCACTTTTTTATTCTAGAGAAATATATTATTAACAAAATGTTTTTCCAGATTTTTTTTGTCTAATTTGAAAAAATAAAAAATAAGATCACAAAAATTTTCAAAACATCACAAGAATTATGTTGATTTTAATGACGGAAAAATTTTACTAAATTGTAATGTTGCTGAAATTAATGTTGTGCTCAAATATGTAATTACTGAAAAAAAAATATGAGACGTATATGAGAATATATTTAGAAATTTTTATTTTTCAGTATTGACACATTGCAATAGATTGTTTACAATAGTTTGCAATCATATAAGTCATTCTAGACTTCACATGAGATTATTATGTCGCTACTTGGAATAATCTCTTCTAACTAAAATAAATAAATATAAAAATAAAATATGGAGAAAAATTTAAAAATTTTACTTTGTCTACAGTCCAGCTAGAAATGCTTTCGGATTGAAGGATCTAAAAAAATACATTCTGTAAACAGGATAATCGTATTATATCTGGTTCCAAAATTTTCAATTTAGTTAGAGAATGAAAATGTATTAGTTTTTTCAGTTATTTCTTGTGAAACACAATCAACTGATTTTTACAAATGAAAAGTTTTATCTTCAGCTAATTTTTGAATCTGAAATGTGAGTACGTTACCGTTAGTATAAGATACTTGCGTGCGCTTCTTTAACAATTGTTTTTTTATTATGTAAGTAATGTATTAGTTTATGTGAATTAAGCTCTGTTTTCTGATTATTTGAGCTGTTTAGAATTTTTGGGGGTGAAAGTTTATAACATAAAATATTTACAAACTTTTAGAAAAAAAAAAAATTATTGCAAATAAATATTTGTAAATAAAATAAATATTTACTTAAAAAAACGCAGGTTGGATGGTTTTATTGAGGAAAATAAAACTTAAATTTTTAATATAAGAAAATGTACAACTCGAAAACAAAAAAAACTCAAAATGAAACTTAAAAACTCTACTGAGATCTGTTTTTTTTTTTTGTAAACAGCTGTAAATCACACGTTTGTCACACGGGCTAATGAACAAATAATTTGATTGGTGACTAAGCAAGCAGCAAGCTTTGCAAGTAAAATGTCTGAGCAAAGAACGGGTTGTACATAATTATAATTTTCTCAACACTATTTTGCATGACAGGAGATCTGAGAATTTCAGATTTTGGCAATTACTTCTGCAAGTATTGGCATCATTTGTAACCTTTTCCAAAAAACAACTCGTACACAAGTGTGCTTAAAGATGAATCTACAGAGCCTTCTTAAGCAATTACAAGCCGTGTGACCCACAATTTTGTTTGAAACAATAATTTTATTTAATTCACGTTGGCAATTTAATTTTGGTAAAATTTAAAGTTATTGAAACAATAAGGTCAAGGTTATGTTAGAACACAAAATTCTGTTTCACTGACTTGTTATCGGTGTAATTTATCATGACATTTTACTCATCCCATCGCATTTTTAAATGATCTTTTTTATATATACTTTCAATCTTTGATTAATACCTACTCTCATTAATTCATAATTAAAGTGTTGAATCTTTTAAAAAAATTTTACACTTATTATTCTTGAGATTGGTGTTTTGCATTTGAACAAGTGGAATCGTAAATTACAAATTTCTTTACAACAAAAAGTAATTTGAGTTTCAAACTCAGTCCATTTTATAGAAAATTTGCGATAAAATGAGGGATAGTCTGTTATTTGTGCATTAATTCATATTTTGACAAACTGTAATTGAATCTATTAAAATGTATCGAATACCATCAGAATCTACATCATTAATTTCTTGAATTATGTCAGTTTCACTTAGTTCATCACTGATTGCTTTGTGATGCACTACCCACTCTTCAATATATTCTTTTATTAAGCTCTGATCCAGATTTTTACCCAAATTGGTATAATCTCTTCCAGTTCATTTTCTATCTCTGTAAGTTTTGGCTCAGTGATTTGTCTGGCTAACCTAGCTAATGGGATTTCTTCTTCTTCATCACTGTCACAAAACTTTTCTTCAAGTGTCGCAGGTGGTAATGGTTGTGCAAGCTTTTCCACAAATGGTTAAGACTACATCATAGTCGCTAGGTAGTCATTCTCCGCAAACTGTTAACTGGCGAATACCAAATCTCATTTTGAATTTATGAAGTCACCACGAGCTTGCCTTGAAATCTTCCCTTTGTGTTATTTGTTTATAGAAATTCATAGCTTTCTCCCATAGAATATCCCCAGAAATTGGAGAACCTAAAAAATAATACATACATGTTTTTCCTATTTTTTTTTTTTTAAACATGCTGATACCTGGATCTTATATTTCATACATTTTTATAACCTGTTTAAACAATACAAAAACTTACCTTTTGCTCTTTCTTGGATAAACCACGTAAATAAGACTTTTTCGACTTGGGTTTGAACTAAATTTTAAAGTTTTTCTGTCTGAAGGACCGACATCATTTTCATAGAGATATGCCATGAATTTTTCTTTGTTTTTCTTAATGTCAGAAACTGTAGCCTTCCCAATGCCATATTTGGCTGTAATAGTTGAATAGCTTACACCGGAATCTATATCTTTTAGAACTTGAAGTTTTTCTATTAAACCAGAGTTACGTGCTCTCTTTTTGACATTTCTTACTTCCAAAAAAACTTCAAAACTGTTACACAAAACACGACACGCAACAGGTTCTTCGCTATAGGCAAACAAACTGACATTGGGAGGACAGGCGGGAACGACTGCCGACTACGCACGTACGGATTAGCGTGTGTTCGGATTAAAGAGGTTGCACTGTATAACTATAATAAATTCAAACGTAATCTAGGTATTATTACCAGTAATTAATTTAACCGCTCTCTCAAAGTAGTTATTTCATATTTTTTTATAACAGAATAATACTTAATTCCACTCTTCAAATTGCAACATTATTTTGTTTCCATTTTTCATTTGTGATTGCAAACTGAAGAATATTTATATTCTATATTTAAATATATCTATTATATTTTTCACATATAACAATTATTGAATTTTCATTGTCTCTGGCCTGTACGTATATACAATGTCTACCAAATTAGTTATTGTGTCAATATGTTTCTACAAACAATATAATGGATTATTTACGCTCATACAAAAAAAAAAAACAAATTTCTGTTTTAGCAAAAACTTGCAAATTTAGTTCACGAACAGAAACTACAAACAAGAATCAAATTGTCATGAGCAAAATATCTACAAGTTTTTGTATATTATTATTAGTATATTTTGTGAACGAATGCAATTGTGTGTTTAAATGTTGAATTTGTGAATGACTATCTTATTATTTGATGAGGATTTATATATATTTGAGCTAAAATGTACCGAAGAAACACCTATTAGCTTTTTTCTTTATGTTCTTGTGAATTTATTTTCCTTGTGTTGATATTTGTTTTAATCCGTGTTTACTTCATATGAATTTCAGGTCGTTATTAAACTCCGTGGAGGTACTACGTATTTAAAAAGGACGCATTGTTTAGATGTAATAATTTTGTAGAGGGTTTATTCCATTTTATGTACAAATTACATACTGGAGATACATATTGAATACTGAAATAATTATTTCTCCTCACATTGGCATAAACTCTCTCTAATTTTATATTGTTTGATTCGCGTTAATTTTTTTTCCTGTTTATCAAAAAGTATGGCAAGATCGTGCCATTTATTGTAAATTTAACTAAACCAAAAAAAAAAAATCGAGAAATTTGAAGTTCATTATTAATGGAATGTGTTAGGTTTTATTTTTTTTAATTTATGAATGTGACATTTAGATAGTACCTAATAAATACATAATTCCTAGACTAATCTTTGTTTTTTGTGTTTTTTAAAAAGGGTTAAGAACAAGAGGTTTTGGATGAAATTGAAATTTTCTCAAGTTGCGTTAAACACTTCAATGTGAAGCTAGCTAATGTCAATGAATTCAGCAATGAATATAAAGAATGAAAAAATGAAAATCATCAAGAGAATTGAGAAAATTTTTTGCAACTCTCTTGAAGAATGAAATTGTTTTTGTCTTTAGAAGTCATCTATATATCATGAATTGCATTGAAAACAAGATCGTTCAAGTCCCCTTCAGACTATTCTTACCAGACCGTTAGCCAATAATTGCCACAATAAAAACTATGAACACATTATACCGAAAAGATTTTCCCGAAAACTAATCCTATCAGTTTCAACGTCCAAAAAATCAGCATAAAACTTAAGAATGTTATGTAACAAGAAAAAATTATTTGTCTAGCGCCTAATGAGGGTAAGTAGTTTATTATTCAAACAAACATATACACTTTCAGGAGTATTTAAATGGATATGTGGAAGCTTGACAAAAAAATTNTTTTCACATATAACAATTATTGAATTTTCATTGTCTCTGGCCTGTACGTATATATAATGTCTACCAAATTAGTTATTGTGTCAATATGTTTCTACAAACAATATAATGGATTATTTACGCTCATACAAAAAAAAAAAACAAATTTCTGTTTTAGCAAAAAGTTGCAAATTTAGTTCACGAACAGAAACTACAAACAAGAATCAAATTGTCATGAGCAAAATATCTACAAGTTTTTGTATATTATTATTAGTATATTTTGTGAACGAATGCAATTGTGTGTTTAAATGTTGAATTTGTGAATGACTATCTTATTATTTGATGAGGATTTATATATATTTGAGCTAAAATGTACCGAAGAAACACCTATTAGCTTTTTTCTTTATGTTCTTGTGAATTTATTTTCCTTGTGTTGATATTTGTTTTAATCCGTGTTTACTTCATATGAATTTCAGGTCGTTATTAAACTCCGTGGAGGTACTACGTATTTAAAAAGGACGCATTGTTTAGATGTAATAATTTTGTAGAGGGTTTATTCCATTTTATGTACAAATTACATACTGGAGATACATATTGAATACTGAAATAATTATTTCTCCTCACATTGGCATAAACTCTCTCTAATTTTATATTGTTTGATTCGCGTTAATTTTTTTTCCTGTTTATCAAAAAGTATGGCAAGATCGTGCCATTTATTGTAAATTTAACTAAACCAAAAAAAAAAAATCGAGAAATTTGAAGTTCATTATTAATGGAATGTGTTAGGTTTTATTTTTTTTAATTTATGAATGTGACATTTAGATAGTACCTAATAAATACATAATTCCTAGACTAATCTTTGTTTTTTGTGTTTTTTAAAAAGGGTTAAGAACAAGAGGTTTTGGATGAAATTGAAATTTTCTCAAGTTGCGTTAAACACTTCAATGTGAAGCTAGCTAATGTCAATGAATTCAGCAATGAATATAAAGAATGAAAAAATGAAAATCATCAAGAGAATTGAGAAAATTTTTTGCAACTCTCTTGAAGAATGAAATTGTTTTTGTCTTTAGAAGTCATCTATATATCATGAATTGCATTGAAAACAAGATCGTTCAAGTCCCCTTCAGACTATTCTTACCAGACCGTTAGCCAATAATTGCCACAATAAAAACTATGAACACATTATACCGAAAAGATTTTCCCGAAAACTAATCCTATCAGTTTCAACGTCCAAAAAATCAGCATAAAACTTAAGAATGTTATGTAACAAGAAAAAATTATTTGTCTAGCGCCTAATGAGGGTAAGTAGTTTATTATTCAAACAAACATATACACTTTCAGGAGTATTTAAATGGATATGTGGAAGCTTGACAAAAAAATTGGATAATGGGCGTGAATGTGTCCAATCCTGTTATTGACAGTTACATATTTCTTTTTTTTTTAGAAATTGTTCAACAGCAATTTGTATTTTTACTGTTTCAAATGTTTTTAGTTTTTAAAAATGCTTTGCTCAAATTAATCAATTATATTTAAATTTGAACTGCAGATTTCACAAACAATGTAAAAAATGTAATGTAATATTTCACCTTTGCTATTTGTACAGTAACTGGAAATAATCTAATAATCTTTAATTATTACCTTAATTTTATTAACTATGTGTTTTAGGAGTTTTTTACTGCTTGGTTGGTTACTGTATTTATAATTTAGATATATACAAATTAATTTTTTTCATATGCACTTTTAAAACATGTCATCTTGATCTGTTTTTTTCCATTTGTTTCTAATTTCGAATTGTGGACCATTTCTAATCATTTGAAGATAAATTACTTCTTTTAACTCAAATACATTTTTTTTCATAAAAAAAACTACTTTTTTTGTAATAAAGCTCACACTTATAGTTTACCATCATATTTACTGTTTTTTTATTCTTTATTTGTATGCAATTTAAAAAAACTTTTTCTTCTAATGAACAGATTGCATATTTATTAGAGGAATGTGTAAAGCGTCATCTAGTCAAGTACAGTTTTATTACAAAACTTGTGGTTTTATGTTCTGCTGGATATTATAATTGTGTTTTAAATTTGGTTAAATATACTGTATTTCATGGTAATTTTAGAAACGGTTGTTTCCAAGGGAGGGCAATGAAGTAAAAAAAATAGAATTATCATGCTAATGAAAATTGTAACGAGCGTTCAAATAAAAACATGGTCAAGTTGGTTCTGAAAATTTGGACGTAGGGCGTAGCGTATAACAAATGAACTTAAACGTCATCTGTCAAAGCGCTATATCGCCGCTATCAATTTGAATATTTTGGTTTTAAAAAGCGTTTAAAATGGTGTTTTCTCAAGAACAAAAAGTGTTTATCATAGAGTCTTACTTTAGAAATGGACGCAAGATTGATGGAATATGGAAGTATTCTATTGAGGAATGTTTCATAGAATTTCAAAATCAATTTCCTGGCGTTGTTGAGTACAAAATTTTTCAAAGTGCAGTTAAGCGTTGTGTTAATGTTTTTCGTGAAACGGGCAGTGTAACAAGAAAAGAAGGAAGCGGCCGACCTAAAAAGCGGACTGAAGAATTAAAAGAAAATGTCCAACAAATAATGGAAAATGCGCCAAGAACTTCTGTACGTGTTTTATCACAAATGGTGGGAGTGTCAGTCGGTACCTGCCACACAGTGTTAAAAAAAGCTTCTTTAATTGTTTGTTATTGTTATCACGATTATTCTTTAAAATAAAGTTATATAGTCATTAACGTTATTGAAACTGACAGCTGCTATACAGCTCGTTGAGAAATGAGGTTAAGTTGGTCGCTATAAGCTACTCCCTACGTCCAATGTGTCGGAGCCAACTTCGACCACGTTTTTATTTGAACGCTCGTTATATTCTTTAACTTTAATGGTGGTGTACATTTTATTATATATTATTTGAAGGGGAAACATTATTATTTTTCATTTTATGGAAAAAACAATTCTTGATAAAGGAAAGTTGCTTATTCTTAAAATAAAGTGGACAAGAATTTTGAGTTTGCATGTGCAATGTTCAGGATATGAAAAAATTCTGAAAATGATACTACCCCTATTTTTAATGGTATGAAGTAAAAAGTTATTCACATCAGAGTTTACATTTGTATATAAATTGGTCTACTTCGATTGTTTTTTTTTTTTTAATAGAAAGGAAAAATATGCTGTTTTGAAAATACTATTATAGTAAAAAAATTGTTTCTGAATATCAGGAACAGTTATCCTTTATTTGTAAGTTAAAGAATTAATCAGTCTAGATTTTTGTATATCGATTAAAGGTATTAAAGATGTTTTCTCCATTCATTTATATTTTATCAATTTTTCCTATTTCTGTTAAAGTAGGTAGATTTAGCCACAATTTGAAATTCTGACAACTTTTGACTTTTTTATCGATAAAGTTGAGAGCAGTTAATATCATTTGTCCTGAACACTACAGGGTGATACACTATTTTGACCCCCCATTTACTTTTCCATTTTAAGAGTTTAAAAAAAAAATAGAAAAACAAATGAAGTCCAAACAAAATGGCCCGTGGATGTTAATTTAAATGGAACACCCTGTATATTTTACATATTTGAAAAGAACATTCTCTGTTGAGCGTAGTCATACAAGGTGTTAACGAAATAAGTACTCGAAATTTGAGAGCATTTATAACATGTTGAAACATAATGAAAACTGAGTTTTTGTCAGTGGCGGCCCCTTGAAGGGGTAACTCACAAATAGTAATTTTCTCATGGCACAATTTGATACGTTTATTTTGCAGCGGGAATATTTGAGCACGTATTGAATTATTGAAATGGATTTTACTGGAAAACGGCTCATGCTATCAAAATCTAACAAGAGTACCTGTTTTTATGCAAAACATAATAAATTTTTATATTTTCGGTTCAGGAAGTAGAAAAAATGCGTACAAAAAAAATGGTAAAATTTGCCCCATAGTTCCACATTTTCTTACGTCCCTGTAGCAAATTTTTGTGATTTAATATAAAACCATTTTGCAGTTATGCAATAATGTCTGTTTCCTGAGTTACCCCTTCAAGGGGTTGTATCTCCCTTAGAGGCCACCACTGACAAAAACTAAGTACTAAGGTTTTCATATTTCAACATGTTTTACACATTCTCAAATTTTGAGTACTTATTTTGTTAACATCTTAGTTATTCACAAATGGTGACAAAAATGGAACCTCGTATTCTTTGGTGAATTTTAAGGGGTCTTTCCTATAAAGTTTTTATCTAGGACACTTTGTTAAAAAGATACAGGGTATTAAACTTCAAAAAATATTTTCGGATTCGTCGTTCAATTTTTTACGAATTGTTTTCTCGAAAAAAGCCTGATTTTTACGTAAAACTTAAAAAAAACCAACAAAACATTTTTACTTAAATGACATGACAAGCACTAATTATTCGGTTATTTATTTGAATAAAGAAATTTATAACTATGCTCAAAAATACCTCCATTTCCATGAACACAGGCCTGACATCTTTTTAGTAACGAAAATGTAATTTGTTCGAAATTTATTGTTGCTTGAATCTGATGAAAAGCATTTATTCTTCTAACTGCTCAGAATGTCAAAGTTGCTATCACAGCCCACTGTGTAATTTTAAAAAGCATTATATACAAATATCGAAGTGTGTTCTCAGTTCGTTTTTTAAGTTTTACTCAAAAATCAGGCTTTTTTTTAAATTGAAAGTTGAATCCGAAAATATGGTTGTTACCGTAAAGCAGTGACGTACTATTTTATTCAGAAAAATATGCCACCGATACCCTGTATCTCTGCCAATGGAGCATGTAAATTTTAGGAAAAGCCCTCAGATTTTGGACAATGTTTACATAAATACATGTGTCCAATTTCAAATTACTTTACTTACCAGTTTTCAAATTGTTAATATTTTTTGAAGTTTAACACCCTGTATCTTTTTAACGAAGCGTCCTAGATAAAAACTTTATAGGAAAGACTCCCCTTAAAAATCACCAAAGAATACGAGGTTTCATTTTTGGTCACCATTTGCGAATCACTCTGTATAAGGTTTGTTGGGTCTGCCTCTAACAATAAGCGAGATACTATTAAAAAACGAAAAGAAGGTGTTTTATTAAGAAAACAAGATATATTGTAATTGTTAGACCACTTTCAGACATTTCTGCCTTTTTTTACAATTAACATGCATACAAAATTAAAATTCTTCATGGCAACCTTGTTTTAAAAACAAATATTTTTTTATCTAGAATGCCTCTATAAAATGTGAAATAAAAATATTTTCCATCTTATGCTCTGTCACCTTAGACATATATTATATTATATTTATAGAAAAAAAATATTTCATAAAAAATTGTAGTACATTATGGTCCACTATTTTAGAATCTTGAAAGGTCAATATAGATTAAATAAATACCATTAATTTTTCATTACCATATAATAATAATGTTTTCATGTCTTTATTTTTAAATAACACATGTATTTTTTGAGGTAGGTCTCTCCAAAATATAAAAGAATACGTGGAACTCCTTGCATTATTCAGATCTTTTTGAAATTTTGTCCCACTGAAAAATTCATTAATGCTAATTAAACCGTCATATTTGATGAGTGTTAGCCAAACATACGTTTGCTGTTTCCAAAAGTTATAAAAATGGATGTACCTAATACTTCCATGTTTTTTTTGTTGGTGATTGGGCGGATTTTAAAATTTTATGGTGTGATAAGTGCCCAAGAAAAAACTCAAAATAATTCCATTTATTTTTAGTGATAGCAATATAATTGGCTACTGCTCTTCATCAGTGTCCTATTAAATGTGTTAAATGTCTTCGAATGCCTTTCAGAATACAAATAAGAAACGAAAAGTTTCTAGTTAACACATTTTTTAAGTGGTTATGTGTTGCAACTTTTTGATGTTTTAAATATTGTGTTTTTGAAATATTTACTGGAAAGAGGTGAATACTTTTCAATGATTTATATAGGTGTTAAGTATTATGTAAACTTAATCAATTAATTAATAATTTATTGTAATAAGCTTCTTTCCAGTAAACCTCAATATCTTTTTGTTAATAAAAATTTGAAGTGTTAGTATCACACTTTCTATTGAATTTTAAGAAGTCGTTCAAAAACATAAGTTTACAAATATCTCATTTTAGTAGTCAACTTATTTGAATATTGAAGTAGTAGACTTGAGAGGATTTTTTAAGAAAAAAAAAATGACAAATATGGGCAACTTTAATGTTGAAGTAAAGTTTGGAACTATATGGATACTATACTATACTTTAGAAGATGAAATTATGGTATACCATGAATGTATTATATTATGGGGGTAACTCGATAAACTAAGAAAAAATTATGAAGAAATGTCCATTATTTTGTATCTGATATAGTAAAATAAAATAATGTATAAATTGTAAGTTCTTTAATTTTTCCACAGTAAATCCTTAGTATTTAAGTAAAGTGAAAATTATATTTGTAATTCAAAAAGTGATTTATTTCGTAACGAAGTAAAGCTTTTGAAAAGTCCATGAGTTTGATCATATTTTGATAATAAATAATTGAACCCATAATAGTTTGTCGGGTATAATTTCTAGGCCCAGATAGAAAACTTCCATCACGAAAAAATGTTGAATGAAATTTGCAAGCAGCTATATATTTGTAATGTTTTTTTATATTCGACTGACATCAATTGTGTTTTTTATTGTTTATTACAAGATAAATTTTTTTCATAGTGACACATTCCATTTTTTAAACTTCATAAAGCTAAGAAAAATTGAAAAAAAAGAAAAGACCTGTTTGTCTACAGGGGACGTTAAAATAACATGACCAGTTCCTATAAAAAATTTTCCCTAGAGGCCCCCCCCTACTGAAAAACAGGCCTCTAATGGATGCCAATGAAAAACTTAAAAAATACTTTTTAATTATTTTTTTATACAATGGAGGATCCAACAATCTTCAATTCGCAGAGCTAGGGATTGCATAACGAGAAGCTCATGTTGAACTGACACAAAATTATGTAGGAAAAATCATATTAATGACTTATCCCGTGATCTATGATTATAGGATTAACAATCACTCTCTTACTCGCTCCAATTATATAAAAGATTTGGGAGTAACGTTTGTTCAAAATTTATCTTTTCTTGAACACATACGCAGTATCTCTTCATCATCTTATAGATGCCTTTGGTTTCTGATCAGAAATTGTAGAAATTTTGCTGCTAACAATAGTAAATTTACATAATTGTTTTGTAAGATTTTGCTTGGAGTATATGCTTCAATAGTTTGGTATCCTCAGTGTGCAGTCTATAAAAAAAACTTAGAAAACATTCAGAGAAAATTCTTAAAATAATTCACTTCAGAACTAGAGGAATATATCCAAACATTGGATTTTCTCACAATATAGTCCAATTAAATAAGCCTTTAAATCGAAGTTTTGGTTAACTTGCCTGAATTTTTTATGTGAGTTAGTTTGAGGTATATTATAACAATAAGTGATAGTAATTTTTTGTTCAACTCCCGGCCAAGGGTGAAAAAAGATAAAATAAAGGGGTTTTTCAAGATAACTCAAAAGGGGTAAGGGCTAGAAGAAAAAGATTCTTATAAAAGTTGTAAAGCATACAATTCTACATAAAAATGGCCTCTTGACTTTTTCTTGTACTATTAAAATTAACAGAGTTAGGGAGGCTAGAAGTTAAGGGAAGATTTCAGAAATTTAAAAAAATCATAACAAGCAGGAAAACGAATGAATTTGTAATTTTTTTTTCAATCTACTCTAAAAAATGTAACCTTTCTTTTCAGAGAAATAGACATATTTTTTAATTTTTAATAAGAAAGTTGTAACAATTTCAAATTTGTTGTTCACCCCCTAAACAGAGATTTTAACGAAAACCCCGAAACAGGTCAATTTAATTTTGTCAATTTGTTTACATAAATCATATTTTTAATTCTTTTTAAGTAAATATGAATTTTTATAAATAAAAAATGTAGTTTTTCTTAAATAAAAAATAAAGGGTAGCAACCCCCAAACACGGAATCACTTGCGAAATATTTGTTTTTTATAAGTAATTTCCATTTTGTTTCATTTCAAAATATTGATTAGAACCCCAGATGCCCAGATATTTAGAAAAAATGTTTTGGGGGATGAAGGGGTGTATTTCACCCTGCAAATATGTTTTTCCGCAGATAAAAAAAAATACGTGTTAATTTTTTATATTCTACAACATATATAAAAATCTTGAAAATCAGTGTTCGGGTTGGGGTAATTTCCTTGGAAGAAAATTTCTGGTTCTCTTAATGTTTTGGACAGGAAATTATATGATATATATTTATGTTATTGTTATCACTATGTTATTTTTAATATAATTCAAACTACAAGTCTACAAATATTATGAATAAATTAACACATGTTTTACATAGACAAGAACGGGTAAAAATATCGAGCTTTTACAAAATTTAATCAACAGAAAATATTAGTCCTTAAATATTTACCTTTTTGAGATTAACAATGGATATTGAGCATACAATAATTTAAAGAAACACACGTTTACTGACGCACGCGCATTGACAATAGCCAATGAAATAATATATCTTTGTCATAGGCATACGAGTTGTCCACGACTTCAGTACCATGAGTGTGACAAAGCAAACGTGATTTTTTATCTTTGTCCTGGCAGTGTCGTAGGAGCTAAATAAAAAGTAAATAAATTTGTATCTGTCTAAAAACAAATGTAAAAAAAATTTCGAAGGCAACTTATACATAATAATCAATCGAATGGCATAGAAAAATATTGTTTGTGTTAAATCATTAAAATTAATGATTAAAAATTTGAAATTGTTATAACTTTCTTATTAAAAATTAAAAGATATATCTATTTCCCTGAAAAGAAAGGTAACATATTTTGGAGTAGATTGACAAAAAAAAAATACAAAATTCATTTTTCTGCTCGTTATGATTTTTTTTAATTTCTGAAATCTTTCCTTAACTTCTAGCGTCCCTAACTCTGTTAATTTTAATAGTATAAGAAAAAGTCAAGAGGCCATTTTTATGTAGAATTGTATGCTTTACAATTTTAATAAGAAACTTTTTTTTTCTAGCCCTTACCCCTTTTGAGTTATCTTGAAAAAACCTTTTGTTTTATCTTTTTTCACCCTTGGCCGGGGGTTGAACAAAAAATTACTGTCACTTATTATTATAATAACATACCTCAAACTAACTCATATCAAAAATTCAGGCAAGTTGACCAAAAAGGCTTATTTAATTGGAGTAATAATAAACATTAAATTGTTAGTCCCCTTACCTATTTAACTAACAAGTGTATCAGGAATAATGTGTTCCCTGATATTCTTAAACTAGCAAAAGTTATTCCTATTCATAAGAAGAGACCCATGGATGACCCGTCTAACTATAGACCCATTTCCTTAACTCCAATTATATCCAAGATTTTGGAAAAGATCCTAAAGTATCAAATTAATGAATATTTTGAAACAAACAACTTATTTCACTCCTGCCAATTTGGCTTTCGTAATAAAAGGTCCACCTCACTAGCAATAAACAACTTAATGCACTCAGTTCTGAGTGGCTTTGAGAATAAAGACATTACTAATGGTACTTTATATGACCTTACTAAGGCTTTTGATTGTGTGAGCCACAACATTTTAATTCAAAAACTTTCGCACTATAACTTTGATCCAAATAGTATCTCCCTTATTAAGTCATATCTCAGTGATAGATCTCAATTTGTTTCTTTTAATGGAAGTAAATCTTCATGCTTAACCATGAATCACGGAGTCCCACAAGGAT
>NW_019417678.1:2354-10849 GCF_000390285.2 Anoplophora glabripennis | reverse complement strand
TTTTTTTTAATTTTTGGACGTATATTTATGTATATTTATAAAATATTCCATTACGGTAGATTAGCCAGCACAATTACCTACAATTTAAAAAAATATATATTTTCATCGTTTAGATCCTAAGCTACTTAACATTTTGCGCCTGTTAGTCCTACTTGTACATTAATCAACATATCAACATAAAACAAAAACGTACGTGTGGGGTAAACCTTTAACTTTAAATAAACAATTGTTTAAATTTACTGTTGCAGGTTTCTAATAGTATACAAGCGCCGAAGAGGGGAGCTCGCGCTCGAAAATGAAAAGTTAAAGGTTTACCCCACACGTACGATTTTGTTTTTGTTGATATGTTGAATAATGTACGACTACGGCTAACAGGCGGAAAATGTTAAGTAGTTTAGGATCTACGATGAAAATTAATTTTTTTTTAATTGTAGGTAATTATGCTGGTTAATCTATCGTGATGGAATATTTTATATACTTATATATATTTCCAAAAATTAAAAAAAAGAACGTATAAAACTTTACCAAAGCTGCAAAAATGAAGATAATTGAATTTTGCAAATTGCATTTGGTTTCTGCATATTTACACTATGTGTGTACCAAATTTTAAGTGTCAGCAAAACTTCGAACAAATTTGGCAAAGTTTCGAGTTTCAGATGCCGATAGATGTATAAAACCTTATAGAACAGAAAGTTTTGCTCTCCTGATTTTCGGTTTTAGCGTCATTATTGTATATATATTGAACTATAGTTTTCGAAAGTTTTATCACTTTTTGTTTATAATTGACATTTTTACAGCAACTTTAAGAAAATGACGTTTTATACCGTTTGTCAATCTCACGGCTTTGTTATTGCAAATTTCGTAATGGGACCACCGCCATTTTGTAGCTATTTTTATTACTAACACAATCATGTCCTAAGCATTTTTTCGTACAAAGTCATCCCGCTGAGTTATTTAAAGAAAACTACTAAAAAAATTTTTTTTCACGATTAAATTGTTAATCATTTTTTTTCCTGATAAAATACTTTGTCAGCAAATTAGCCTTTATTGTACTCATCATTTAAAGTATTCTTGTGTAGTTATTTCCGAGTTATCAAGGAAATGTCACTTTTCGGGCTCTGCCGACTGGACTATAATGGTACTTTATATGACCTTACTAAGGCTTTTGATTATGTGAGCCACAACATTTTAATTCAAAAACTTTCGCGCTATAACTTTGATCCAAATAGTATCTCCCTTAGTTAAGTCATACCTGAGTGATATATCTCAATTTGTCTCTTTTAATGGAAGTAAATCTTCATGCTTAACCATAATAGGTCGATAGCCGCACGGTTTAAGGCGTCGGTACTTGAATCGATGTGTGCTATCTGCCCGGTTTTCGAATCCCGCGGCCAGTAGACCGTAGATTAGCTATGCTTGTATGGAGGATTGGCACCCTCTGTGCAGGTATAGGGTAGGGTGGAAGAATGTTGGCTTGAGTCGATGTGAGAGATTGACACCGGTTGGCATTTGACCACCCCCCTAATTAATGAGGTTTTCCAGGTTTCCCTCATTCCTGCACTTAATGGTGGTTAGGGCCTACCAACATAAGTCGTTCCTGTGTGCAAATGCGGCCTGCTTAATAATAATATGCCGCCTCCTCTCCCGCACAAGTCTCCGACTTCTGGGCTAATTCTCGTAGTTAGAATGAGGAGTAGAGATATTATTATTATGAATCACGGAGTCCCACAAGGATCTGTCCTTGGGCCTGTACTGTTTCTCATTTATATAAACGATCTACCAAATAGTGATAGCATTTCCAAGTTTATCCTCTTTGCGGATGATACTACGATCCTAAATAGTGCAGGTCAGGCCAGTGTCCTTCGTAATAATGTTCAAACAACACAGAATAACGTTAAGCAGTGGTTTTTGGCAAATAAAATGTATCTCAATCAAAACAAAACTCAATCTATTTTGTTTACTTTGCGTTATGTGCATGATGAGTTCACCAATTGTGCATCTCAAGTGAAATTTCTCGGAGTGAACATTGATCGCCAAATGTCTTGGAAGCAACATATTGACGAGTTATCCAAAAAACTATACTGAAGATGAATTTTTCAAGATAAAATGTCTGAATCTGCTTAGGGCTGAGACAGTACAGTATTGGGGTTCATGAAGGTTTGCAAAAAATGTAATAAAATTTCTAGGGCCTATTTAAAAAAATGAAGTTGTTGATGGTCCTGGAGAGACGAAACGTTACATATAAAAATTGATTATGCCATTCGATAGAGGGCAAAAAGTGGTCATGAGAAAGTGTTCTTTTTTCAATGTCACCTCAAACAAGGTTGAAATGAAACAAAAACGGATTTCCAAAATTTTGTTTTTTTTTTTCAAATATTCCGAAAACTAATCATTTTAACCTTGATTTCTTAGAGGCTAATATTGGTCCCCTGATTACGCAACTTTGCCCCCATTTAAGCTAGTTTGTATCTCTTACCGTTTTCGAGATCCCTGTAGTGAGAAGCAAATTTGTAACAGCCTGTATGTATAATGTTTATCGTATTTTATTCTATTTTACTAAAGCATATGACTGTTTTAAACAGTCAACTGTTTTACACTACTGTTATTTTAGTTAATGTAAAATACTTTACTAAGTTTTATTAGTTTTGAATTTATTTATAGTTTCTTTTTCTTCGAATTCTTTTACCAATTGTTACTGTTATTTTTCTTTTTTATATTACATATTGTGTTTCCACCTATTGAGTAATTGGATATATTCTGTTGAATGGTGTATCAAATAAATAAATAAATTGCACAAAAATAGTTTTTTCTCAAAAGCATTTTATCGATATCAACCAAGAGTGCCTTTTTTTAATTCAAGGTAGCTATCTAAATTTTTTTGTGCATTTATCGTAAAGGGTGTAAAGGAAATTGACATTATTGTGCTACAGCTAGTCCATCCCTTGCAAACTAAATAAGCCAAATTGTTTTCATGGGTCAATACACAAAGTATTTGAAAAGTTATTTAAAAAAAAATCAATATTTAGGGGCCTGTATCTCCGTATGGGGGCCTCTAGGAAAAATTTTTATAGGAACTTGTTAATGATATTTTAACATACCCCGTATAAATCCGAGAGATTACTCACATATTCTGAGACAGCCGGTATATCTGTTGATCGTGAAAGAAAAATATTTTGTAAATATGTGTAACCTGTTTTGAGATGTCAAAGTTGGCCACCACTATTGTAATTTTTATTTTGTAATTTTTTGTGACATTTTTTTGTCATGAAAGTTCTCTATGTGGGTCTAGAATTCATCCCCTAAAAAACGATTCTTTACTATCAAAACATAACCACTTTAATTTTCACCAGCCATCACCGTTATAATTTATAATACATACAGTTATAAGCTTTTTTCTCCTTTGACACATTACAATTATTAAAATGGGGAGAAATATTTTCATTGACCCTCTCAGAACTCTTGATATTTGATAATGTTTATTATTCTATTTGTTCCTTTTGCTCCCAGAACACCTCCGACTATTGGAAATTCCTCTTCCATCACCCTGTATATACATTTTTTCTACGAAAGCTAACGAGATGTATACTAAAATTTTTTTTTAAGATATAGAGATTTCGCCAACAAGAATATCTGATCAAAAATTAACTTACCTTAGTATTTTTATTAAACACCGACGCCATAAGACGCACAACACCCAACTTGGAAATTTTGCCGAACTCCCCACTTTGTCGTGGGGGATCTTTTACTTACCTAACATTGCTGAGACAAGGGACCAACGGTTTTACATCCTTTCAGAGGGATGGTATGTCTTCGTATACAAACCTTGCCTAAATTTGTATAGCTTCTGTGAATACACCAACATACAGAGCCTTCCCCGGATGGTCACCCTTCAAGTAACAACCTCTATTACCATTAACTGTTTTTGCATAATGACCTCTCTAGTACCCCCACACAATTCCTGTTTGTATTCTTTTTTACTTAGTGTAATTTAAATAGTATAGACCTCAACTTAAAACATGGTCACATTTTGTATGGTTTCTGGGTTAGTTTTAAGTAAAAAAAAAACTTAGTTGACCTAACTGTTTGTCTTATGAATAAGACTAGATGTAAAATAAAAATGAAATAAAAAAACATTTTTATCACCCTGTATATAAAAAAGAAGCAGTTGAAAACTTATATTTATATGAACTTTGTCTTTTTTCTTATTTCATTGCAGATGAATGTGTTTATATGATTCTTAATTAAATGAAACAAAAATTGAAACAAGAGCTTTTAATAAATTTTTATTGGCATATATTTTAAATAAACAAAATAAGTAATAAGCAATTCATTTATAATATCAATAATATTCTCTATATAAGTATGTATATAAGTATAAGTTTTTGTATGGGTAATTTTTTAGATCAAAGGCATTATCACTGCCAAATATAACAATAACAGGCATCTAATTTGCAATCAATTAAATTTATACATTGCAAGTATGATTTCTTTTATTTAATGGAACAAACAACAATAAATCAAATTACAAAAATTATACTATCTTGTAGTGGATAGTGGAAGAAGTACAAGACGGCCAATTTCTGTTGCTAATTGTGAAAGTAGTACAAGATGGTCAGTTTAGCAATTTTAAACGATTTTAGTTTTTGCATGTAGTGATTATAGTTGTGTGCTCGTGTTTATAGAAAAAAGTTCTTATTTATGATGTGATATGGTAATGAAGCTGTCCTGTCCTATCCTGTCTGTATGTCGGAGGGTGGTGGAATTGCTTTTCCACCGTGGCATTTAGGCCTCATTAGGCCCCTTGTACAACCTCCTTCCTTACTAGAGTATTTTTATCAAACCATCCTATTACTACAAGGGTGGCTTGGTGGCAAAGTCTCGTACAGTTTTTAATGTATGATAGCATGGTCTTAAGTTACAGAGATTTATTGCTCTATTCTCATTACCATTTTTATCGGGGACCACACGCACGTGGAAGGTGTTGAACAACCCAGGCCATTCAAGTTCTAGCCTGCGTCCGTGATGCTTAACTCGGCAGATCGAAATCCACCGGCCAAGACACCCAGCTAGGCAGCCCCTAGTGAAGCTGTTTATAAATTAATAAATACTCACTACCTTGTTTCACAAATGGGCTTATCTTTGAATAAGGGTAATTTTCATAAAGTAGTTAAATACCTACTACTTTAATAGATATATCTATTTAATTTGATTAATATTTTCAATTTTTATTTATTTATCAAATAAGCCCTAATTTTAATTAAAATAATGATTCTTCTGCTAATATTTACAATGTAAAACTACACATTCTGACTATTTTTTAGAAGTTAACTAATAATAAGGTAAAATTTCACTTCTTTTTGGTTGAGGGTTAAGGACTGATTAATTAATCACAATAATTCATAGAAACACCTTTCACTCATGTTTGAATGTCTTTACATCCGTCAATAACTTCAAATAATAACTAAAAAAATAAATTTAGCTCACTTTTACAAATTTCGATATTCCTTGTCTTTTTGCTTTTTTTGTGATATGTACTCATTTTGCATATGACATAATAAATTGAAGCGCAAATAAATAATGTATCTAATGATGCTTATAGTACACATTATACTAACAAATTTTTTATTGTTCTTTGTTTCTTGTACTTAAAATTAAACAAAGACAATAAAAACTAGTTCTTTCAAGTGTTCCCCATAACTTGTTGAATTGAAAATATTGCATAACATTTTTTTATTTGCTACAATGTCCCAGTGAAATATTTATTATACCTACTGCCAAAAATTATTTGAGGCATTTCTGTTTTCTGCAATGTTGCAAAATACTTAAAACATTTCTTTATATGGTGTCCCTTTTATATGTCTTTTTAGATTTAAAAGATATTTGAAAATTTTAAATTTATCAATTCCGGGTTAATGCTGCTCATGATTGTTTATTGTTTATAATGTATATTCCAAACGAAAGTAAGTTTTACATTAGCATTGGTATTCAGAAATCACGTCGATGAGCAATTGTCTGCTGAACATACTTGGAAATAACAATGTGTAAAATGTAATCATGGGGTGGGCTTTGAGGGGCTAGCTGGTCAGCTTGCTAATCCTACCAAAAATATATTATTGTATTGTCTTTTTTCTGGGGAGGGCCCGAGCCCTCTAGGGGGGCCATGCCCTCCACCCCTAGCAACGCATTATGCTATTTTTTTCACCGTTTTATATATTTGCTTAGTAAGCGTTACTACTTGCATTACTTGGACTGAATTATAAAACTAGAGTTAACATAACATCAACTGTTATGTTTTTCTTCCCACTGGGGTAAAGTTGAATTACAAAATATTTAAGTTTAAATATAAAAGATCTATAGAAAATATAAATATCAGTAAATATCAACAAATAATAGAAGTGAGATAAATGCGCATTTGGAAAAACTCGTCAAAAATGGTTACCGAAATGTGATCAATAAATAACAATAACTTGTCATTGTTATTAATATCTAGAATTACTGACACTACAACTTCATATTAGACGTCTTAATATTGTTAACAATTTCATCTTTGATACCACCTATACTACGATCTTCTATATTGTGTCTTTGTATAAATTGTTTAATTAAAGGACCTACTACTTCTGGATTGTTTAGGTGAACATGATGAGATCCTTCAACATAATGGAAATCACAATCAACACTACTTCTTTTAAGCACATCTAAAACTTCATAAAAGTTTTCTTTAGCTTCATAGTATGAGCCTCCCTTTGCTTTTGCAATAAATATTGGACTCACCATATATTGTGCATATTCAGTCAATTCATCTTGCGAAAAATTTAAAAGTCCGCCAGTTTTTAATCTAGGATCTCTAGTGAAATAATATTTTCCTGGGTGATGTTTTGAAGGAGCAACATTTCGTTCTATCAAGTGATGAGCATATTCCAACATCACAGAATCGTTATTTGGTGTGCTAATTTTTTTTTTAATTTCTTCTATAGTATAACTAGGTGGCTCCATATCACTATCTGTAAACTTTTCATAAATTAAGAATTTCTCAATAGTATTTGCCATATGAACATTTTGATTTTTTCTAATCATTGGTTTTGCTGCATCAATACAAATTACGAAATCTACATTTTGGGGATATACCATGCTATATAAATATGATGTAATACCTCCTAAAGAATGCCCCATTAAGGAAACTTTAGGCCACTGAAAATATTTGACCAAATAATGGACTAAAATCAAATAATTTGTTACATGATAAAACATGCCAGGTGGTATATGTGAAGAATATCCATGACCAGGAAGATCAATGCATAAATATCCTATGTTCTTATTAAGATGAGGTATTAGCCTATCAAAAGTTCCACAGTTATCCTAAAAAAAAAGTGGATAAGAAGCAACTAAATATAAATGTGCCTGCTTCAATATAGTAATATAATTATCTTAAAACACGTAAATATCTGATGCATTATTACAAGAAACAGGAAAATGCACCGCCACAAAAAGTAATAACAGACCTTTTTAATCAACAAAAACCAATTAATTGTTGAGAGCAGAAATCTTAAGCTCACATTCTCATCATTTTTGTAACGTTCATAAAACTCATTCTAATAAAAACATTTTTATTTTTCATACCTGCCATCCATGTATAGTCAACACCGGCCGCACGTCAGTAGGGCCCCACCATTTTCCAGATATATGACCCCATGGAACTTTTATTGCCACTTCTTTAAATTCCACTTGAGTTGTAATGTGTCTTACATTACATACATTAATTTTAGAAATAATTTTAGACGACTTAATAATATGCAACATTTTTTATCTTGTATAATGCGACGAATTGTTTGGTAGTTATTTCAATGCTGCATTCTTGTGGTGTACTTTGTACCTGCACTAATTTCACTATGAAACATATCTGAGTTCTGAGTGTATACATTAATGATAATATATCTTTGTCAGAAGTATGATTACAAAATTAACTCCTAAATTAACCCCAAATATGAAACTAATTAAAATTAAATAGACACTAAGGATAGCCAATTCATTTTGCTTTAAGACTCCCTGTACGCACAAGGTCGCGGCGCCATTATTCCATGGCTAGAAATTGGCCTCAATGATTTGGGATCGAGGGAGATTATCCCTCTTTATCCTGCCTCATCTCGTGTAGGCCTGGACAGCCTTCGTAGGTGGGCCCCATCCGTCGTCTACCCCGACCGCAAATGCGGCCGGTGTAGGCGCTTTGTGGGACCTCCTTTTGTCCTGGCTGGGCCCCGCCGGCTAGGGCCCTTTCTTCTGGCGCTCTTCTTGCTTCGCCGGCTCGTCTGTGTAAACCCCGGGGGTAGTGTCATGTTTATGTGTGGTATGGTTGGGTAGGGTAGTGCGGCTATGCAGCCTGGGATGCGCTTTGCTAAGGTGGCCCTTAGGCTAGCGCGGGAGGGGAGGGGTAAGGAGGGTATGGGGGGTGTGTATGTGTGTGTGTGTGTCGTTGTCTTCGTTTCTTGATCCTGGCT
>NW_019417678.1:0-636 GCF_000390285.2 Anoplophora glabripennis | reverse complement strand
TTAGTCTACCAGGAGCCGTCGTCGCATCCAGTCGAGCCACCAGCCGCCCTTCCCGAAGATACGTCACCGCTGGAAGTAGGTGAGAATTCTACAAGTCCAGTTTAGACGAACTGCGCAGCCGCCAATCCAAGACGAGGGACTTAGAAAACAAACGAAATTGGAGAAGTCAGTTCATCTCCAGCCGCCGTCAACACCAGTCCAGTCCGAAGACCGCTGCAGTAAGTTAGGTTCCGCGCATATTCAATGCGCAAGTCTCTTGAGGTGACAAGAGACCTGACGAGGTAATTGTACTGCAGAGTTAGTCCTGTTCCAGCGTTCCGACCGACCAGTCGTGCCCAGGAAGAGAAGTGAGTCAAAGTTTAGGGAACCTAGGTAAAGACTTGGCTGCTGTTCGCTTGTATTAATCTTTCTTTCAGAGATTTTCTGCCAGCCACCTGCCAGGATTAAGGAGCCCCGCTGTTACTGCTTTATTGCTTTTATGTAAAGATAGTAGCCAAGTCTAGTCTATAGTTATTGATTGTAACTTTGCTTTGCTAGATCGCTTCCTTCTTTCTTGTATCTGCACTACCGCTTACCGCATTAACCGTTTGCCTGTTGTACCGTTCCGCTAGCTCTGCTGTGCTTTGCTTTCGTCAG
>NW_019417677.1:95794-100745 GCF_000390285.2 Anoplophora glabripennis | reverse complement strand
TTTCCTTTTCCACCGATTCGATAGATCAATATTAGCCATAAGTGTTGGCACCTTTGTAAATAAAATTAGTTTAAGATTATTTAGCATAAGAATTTCCATTACCCGACCATACTTGGAATAGTTGTCGGTTACAATTTTACAAGGGTCCTTTGGCATATTTTTTTTAGATGTGTATTTATATAATTATATGTTTTGTCTTCCTATACTAGTGTCCATACAGGGTGTCCGGTAAGTACCTCCTAATCTCTCGGGAGTGTATAGGGGAGGTCAAAATAAAACTAGTCCTTCCTATAATTTTTTTTCCTAATGTGCCCCCTAACGGAGTTATGGGGGGTCAAAGGGGTACCTAGAAATTAACGTTTAGGGTTATAACTTTGAAACCACCCTGTATATTTTAATAAAATTTTCGTACGTTGTATTACACATGGAGCTCTACGATTTGATGCTAAAATCAACTTTTTGCTATTATCAGGTGTCCAGAAACGGACTGGCCCTATCACAATTTTTCTCAAAATTTTGACAGAAGTAATTTTATCAAACTGAAAATATTATTATTAGATACTCTGAAGGTTTTTCTTTAAAAATGGTACTCTTTATTTATTTCGAAAAAATGAACGGTTTGCGAGATAAATCGGTTTTGAAAAAAATTGGTAACAAATACAACAACAATTAAAATTTATTTTTTTACAATAAAATCATTCCCGCTAGTGCCAGCCTACAGATTCACCATAAACATTTACTGGTGGTGAATTAAGGGAATGAATAATGCCGTTTCTTGTAAAATCAACATCTATGACCAAAATACATCTACAAATTATTATTGCTCTTGTCTCCATGGAGTTCTTTTCTATTGTTTTCGTTGTTAGACCCTGTTGATTTTAAAGTACTTGTCAAAGGCGCGTGACAGAATAAAAATTCAATTTTATTGTGGTATTCGTTTTAAGCCGTTAGAAATAACATTTAAAAATGGAAGAATATTCCTGTGCAGAATATGCTGATATGCACCTAATTTATGGGGAAGCATTATGCAACTCCGTGGAGGCAAGAAGACTTTATGAGGAAAGGTTTCCGGGTCGACATTTGCCGAGTCCAAAAACTTTTGAAAGAGTTGATCGTAGTTTAAGAGAAACAGGTAAAAAAAAATAGTGAAAAACGTTAGTGAAACTAATTTCTTCCGAATCCTTTATTTAGGAAGCTTTTTGCCACGCCGTGGTGGAGCAGGAGCCCCGAGGAGAGTACGAGACCCTCATGTAGAGGAACAAATATTGGAAGACGTTGCTAATAATCCTTCAAATAGCATAAGGAAGCTTGCGGCGCAAAACAATGTTACAAAATGGGCTGTACATGAAACTCTGAAAGAACAATTGCTTTACCCGTACCACATCCAAAAAGTACATGCTATGTCTCCAGATGATTATCCAAAAAGACTTCAATACGCCAATTGGTTTTTACAGCATCATATTCGGAATCATAATTTTGGTACATCTATTTTGTTCACCGATGAAGCAGGTTTTACAAGAGACGGCATAATTAATTCGCATAATCTACATGTCTGGGATGAAGAAAACCCTCACGCTTTAGTTCAAACTCGCTACCAACAAAGGTTTATGGTGAATGTGTGGGCTGGCATTATCGGGAATCATTTGATTGGTCCATTTATTCTGGAGCAAAGACTTAATGGTGCTCTTTATTTGCAATTTTTAGAGGAAAATCTAAATATTTTGTTAGAAGAAGTGCCCCTTCAAATAAGAACTGAAATGTGGTACATGCATGACGGTGCACCACCCCACTTTGATCGTTTAGTACGTCAACATCTGACGAATGTTTTTGGTGATCGATGGATAGGTCGAGGCGGACCTGTATTATGGCCACCTAGGTCGCCCGACCTAAACCCATTAGACTTTTTTCTGTGGGGTCATTTAAAAAATAACGTTTATTCAACACCCGTAAATAGTAGAGAGGAACTTCTGCTGAGGCTAACACAGAACTGTGACCATCTCCGCAATAATCACGGAATATTATTTCAAGTGCACCGGGAAAACATTCGTAGGATTAGAAAGTGCATTGAAGTACGGGGTGCTCATTTTGAACATCTACCGAAGTAACATTTAGGTACCTTTGTTCATTGTTGAATGTTCTTTGTTGCATGTCTTGTAAGTAAGTTATTTTTCAAATGTTATTTTTAATTGGTCACTACTTGCTCATAAAGTATAGCCAACCCGTTCAAAGATTTCTGGACTTGATAAAGTTAAAGAAATTAAATGCATGAAATAATATGTAAAAAAAATAAATTTTAATTGTTGTTTTTGTTACCAATTTTTTTCAAAACCGATTTATCTCGCAAACCGTTCATTTTTTCGAAATAAATAAAGAGTACCATTTTTAAAGAAAAACCTTCAGAGTATCTAATAATAATATTTTCAGTTTGATAAAATTACTTCTGTCAAAATTTTGAGAAAAATTGTGATAGGGCCAGTCCGTTTCTGGACACCTGATAATAGCAAAAAGTTGATTTTAGCATCAAATCGTAGAGCTCCATGTGTAATACAACGTACGAAAATTTTATTAAAATATACAGGGTGGTTTCAAAGTTATAACCCTAAACGTTAATTTCTAGGTACCCCTTTGACCCCCCATAACTCCGTTAGGGGGCACATTAGGAAAAAAAATATAGGAAGGACTTGTTTTATTTTGACTTCCCCTATACACTCCTGAGAGATTAGGAGGTACTTACCGTATACATTTAAATTTAAAGTACCCTGTACAAATATTCAAACCATATTATAATAAATCTATATTGAATGTTTAGCAAGTTTTCGATTGAGGGTACTTAGAAATTACTGAAATCACTTGGCGCCCTAAAATCCGTTTAATTTTCTTGTGTTTTGTTAATTTGTTTATTTTTGTTGTAAGAACCCACGCCCCCACTGAAAAGCTAACTAGCCAAAAAAAGGGATTACTTCCAAAGAAAGGGTTACAAATTATTGGCGCTCAACTTATGGGGCCCGATTTTTTTTATTGTATTTTCTGTGGAGGAATAAGTTATGTGCCTACTATTTTATAAATTTATGTCTAGTTTGTAGTATTTATACAGTATTTAGTAGTTAGTCTAATCGAACCATAAAATATTTTGAAAATTAGGATTAATATTGATCAATGAATCGAGTTATTTAACTATTTACTTTTATATCAGGTTGATGGTTATTATTTTACGTTTATTAATCTAGATACAGATTAATTTAGTTTGTAGATATAAATAAATTTTAATATTTTTCATTTAAACATAAAAAAAAGAAAGAACATAAACAAACAGAATCCTAGGGTTATCAGTTTGCTAAGCAGTTTTTTCATAGCCGATTTATTTACTTGGAATCAACAGTTACTTGCCGTTGACAAATTTTAGACATTCCTTTTTTTTATTTAACTGTAGAGTATGGATTTGTGCCGATAGTCTAGGGACGAATTGGAATACGAGCTGAATGTACGAGGACTTTCAACTACTGCTGAAACAAATTTGTCAATGCGTAAAAAATTAAAAGAATTGACGCGTGATGAATGGTTTGGAGAATTAGTTCTATCAGATACATTTCAACCCGATGTAGTAGAGGAAGTCGATGTATGTAATCGGAAGATAACGGACTTAGAAACATATTTAGTAGATTACGATATAGTTGCAAATAGTAACGAGTCGCGTTACGTGGATGCAAAACTCCGACATTTAATCACCAGATTGAAATGACTAACACCTCCTAATGACGCGTTGAAAAATAGTATCTCTAATTTAAATGGACGGTTGTATGAAATAGAAGAAAATTTAGATAAAAAACTAAACGGAGTTGATAATGATAATGAGTCACGCAATACATTACCTCCAGTAGCCAAAGTTTCTAACATTTGTCGTGCGCCTTCAGTACCTGTTTATAAATGGGATGTTCGTTTTTCGGGAGGTAAAGAAGGTTTAAGTGTAAACGCTTTCATTGAAAGGGTAGAAGAGTATAGAATATCACGCGGGGTATCTGAACTTCGATTACTGACTTGTTAACGGGAAAAGCATTGAGTTTGTAATGAACCATTATTCATTCCAAGTTTTTCGTAAGGGTTCCGTTATTTATTTATGAAATTAGTTTAATTGGGTGAGAGCAATTAACCGCGAGTCGAGCCGAAACTGTCCGTTGCCCCACTTTGTCGAGGGCCGCGCGCATCATCCCACCACGACTCCTGCCTAGTCAAGGGGGGATTGGGACAATAAAACCAACGATTCCAGACTAAAATCCTCAGTTCGCTGCCAGAACTCGAAGACCTCCAACACCAGCCCGAGGACCACCCTGAAGACCTGAAGACCTACCAGAGACCGCCATCCGACCCAAGGAGTTAACCGCCAGAAGCAACCGTCCGGAATAAGTAAGCAAATTGTATTTTCCTATTCTCACTTGTCCTGCTATGGTACAAGTCTGGCCGTTTTGAACTCTGGCAAGACAGTACGACCACGGCGTTGTCGGCGAAGGTTTGGCTGGGTATCCCACCGCCCTCGTTCGACGAACGTTGTTAGTCACATCGACCGAACTGCTGGTTTGGCTGGGTCACCCACCGCCAGTGGAAGACGTTGAGTGCAGGTCCGTACGGCAGCAGCGTTATCGGCGACGGTTTGGCTGGGTCACCCACCGCCCTCGTTCGACAAACGTTGTGAGCCCCTTTACTGACACTGCTGGTTTGGCTGGGCCACCCACCGCCAGTAGAAGACGTGAAGGTGTCGAAGTGTACAGCAGCAGCGTTGTCGGCGAAGGTTTGGCTGGGCCACCCACCGCCCAAGCTAGATAAACGCTGTAGGGCACAATAACCGAAACTGCTGGTTTGGCTGGGCCACCCACCGCCAGTAGAAGACGTTGTGTGTCGGCTGTGCAACGACGGATAGACCCCCGAAGTTTGGCTGGGCCACCCACCGCTTCCGGGA
>NW_019417677.1:87329-95113 GCF_000390285.2 Anoplophora glabripennis | reverse complement strand
AAGATAACGGACTTAGAAACGTATTTAGTAGATTACGATATAGTTGCAAATAGTAACGAGTCGCGTTACGTGGATGCAAAACTCCGACATTTAATCACCAGATTGAAAAGACTAACACCTCCTAATGACGCGTTGCAAAATAGTATCTCTAATTTAAATGGACGGTTGTATGAAATAGAAGAAAATTTAGATAAAAAACTAAACGGAGTTGATAATGATAATGAGCCACGCAATACATTACCTCCAGTAGCCAAAGTTTCTAACATTTGTCGTGCGCCTTCAGTACCTGTTTATAAATGGGATGTTCGTTTTTCGGGAGGTAAAGAAGGTTTAAGTGTAAACGCTTTCATTGAAAGGGTAGAAGAGTATAGAATATCACGCGGGGTATCTGAATCTGAGTTATTCACTTCGATTACTGACTTGTTAACGGGAAAAGCATTGAGTTGGTATAGATCCGTTCGTGTAAAAATTAATAGCTGGTCAGAGTTCGTTGGTAAACTTAGAGAAAATTATTTGCCATTTAATTTTCACAATGATTTGTTGAGAGAAATTAGGGAACGCGAACAAGGGGTTGATGAAACCGTTAGCGAATTTTTTTCTTGTATGATAAACTATTTCGGTCGTGTAGGAAAACAGTTAACCGAGCAAGAGAAACTTGAAATTATTTATAATAACTTAGACCCTTTCTATATTGAACGACTCGGACTACATATTAAAAATTTAAATACTCTGGATGAATTACAAGAGATTTGCCAAAATTTAGAAACAAGTAAAAACATGATAGCTAAACGTTCTGTATCCCGGCGAGAAAACAGAAATCATGTCAACTTTTTGGAACCTGATTTGGTATACGAGGGTAATTCGACAAGTACGTTGCCATCTCAACCCTCTACCTCGGGAAATCGTAAACCAAATTTTAGTGTGAATAGTATTTCGTGTTGGAACTGTGGCAGCTTAGGTCATAAATTTACGGGATGTAGTAAGCCGAGAGAAAAATCGTTTTGCTTCAGGTGCGGCAAAGTGGGGGTAACCAAATATAATTGCGAATGTTCTTCAAAAAACGTACCCAGCGGTCGACGTTTCGCCGGTCGCCGATCGTAAGGTTTGCAAATCCGGTTCCTGCTAATGATTCATGACAAGCATGGCTATCCTTTGTACAGGTGGAATATAAAAAGTCACATATTGATAATTTATTTTGCTCAGTGGATCAGGATCCTCGTCCGTACTTAAACGTAACAATATTCGGTACAAGTTTTCTCGGATTGTTAGATTCAGGAGCGTCTCAGACGGTAATTGGAAAATCGGGTTGGGAAAATTACGTAATTTTAAGTTAAATTTAGAACTTAATGATAATTCGGTTAAGGTAGCTAATGGCGAATATTGTAAAATTTTAGGCTTCGTAAATCTACCCATAGCACTTAATAATAAAGTTAGGGTTGTGAAATGTTTAGTAGTCTTGGAGATTGATGTTGAAATTATATTAGGAATAGATTTCTGGCAGGATATGGATATTATTTCAGATTTTTCAGATAATTCGTGGAAGTTTAAAGAGGAAGTTAAAGCATTAAATAATTTTTCTGTGCAGACGGTTGATGATACCAAGATTCAATGTTTAAACAAATTAGTTTCGTCTGTCTTCGACAAAATGGGTACGGGATTAGGGTGTGCCCAAGGGGTAAAACATATTATTAACACCGGTGACGCCGCGCCAATTAAACAGAGATATTACAATGTTTCGCCGTACATTAGGAAAATAATAAATGATGAAATGGATAACATGTTAAAATTGGGTGTAATCGAACCATCTAATTCGGCATGGTCGAGTCCCGTAGTAATGGTTAAAAAGTCATTTGGAGAGTACAGGTTCTGTGTGGATTTTAGAAAAGTCAATACCGTAACACAGAGAGACGCGTATCCTTTACCTTACGTAAACGCTATATTATATCGCTTACGAGACGCAAAATTTTTATCGTCCATCGACATTAAAAGTGCTTATTGGCAAATTGAGCTTCACGAGGATAGCAAACAAAAAACGGCATTTACAGTTCCTGGTCGGGGGTTATACCAGTTTAAGCGTATGCCCTTCGGGTTGCACAATGCGGCAGCCACTTGGCAACGTTTCGTAGACAATGTTCTCGGTGCAGAGTTAGAGCCATCAGTGTTCGTGTACTTAGATGATATAATTATAGCTACTCCTGATTTTGATTCCCATATATCAATTTTGGAAAAAGTTTTTGAAAAACTTCTCGCAGCCGGCCTGACCGTCAATAAGGACAAATGTTCTTTTATGCGTCCGGAGTTAAAATATTTAGGTTTTGTCGTGGATAAGAACGGATTGCATACAGACCCTGATAAAGTTGAGAGCATGTTAAATTATCCAGTACCTAGAAACGTTAAGGAGGTACGTAGGTTCGTAGGAATGGTATCCTGGTACCGATGGTTTATACCTAATTTTGCTACTCGTATTGCTCCTATAGTGAA
This sequence comes from Anoplophora glabripennis, assembly GCF_000390285.2. NCBI lineage: Eukaryota > Metazoa > Arthropoda > Insecta > Coleoptera > Cerambycidae > Anoplophora > Anoplophora glabripennis. Next base: position 92,632 of record NW_019417677.1, on the reverse strand, counting down.
GTTAACTCGGAAAAGTCAACCGTTTTTGTGGGATTCTGAATGTGAAGCAGCTTTTAGGGATATAAAACAATGTCTAGTCGAAGCACCTATTTTGACGTGCCCTGATTTTAGTAGAGTTTATTTTGCAGACAGATGCATCTCAAGTCGGTATCGGATGTGTCTTAACTCAAAATTTCGACGACGGTGAGCGTGTAATTTCTTATGCGAGTCGTTCTCTTACGACACAGGAATCGAAATACTCCACTACTGAGCTCGAATGCGCCGCAGTACTGTTCGGAATCGAGAAATACCGGCCTTACATAGAAGGAACGCGGTTCAAAGTTATCCCGATCACTATTCTTTAAAATGGCTTTATAAATTAGAGGTAGGTTATCTCGCTGGTCTTTGCGATTACAAAGTTACGATTTTGAGATAATTCACCGTAAAGGAAAATTTCACGTAGTGCCTGATGCTCTCTCGAGGGCAGTTGCTTATGTTGATGTTACTCGTTCTGACGAAGATGCGTGGTATACCGACTTAAAACATAGTATTTTGGATCGTCCGGATCAATATAGTAAGTTTAAAGTAAAAAATGATAAAATTTATAAATTTATCAATTTTGGGCATCCTACGTTCGTTGAAGAAGACGACTGGAAATTAGTAATTCCTAGACCGTTGCGCAAAAACGTATTATATGAGTGCCACGACGACCCTAGTTCGGGACATTTAGGTATTTTTAAAACTCAAAAACGTGTCGCTAATCTATATTTTTGGCCCGGAATGAACACTGATATCGCCAGGTATGTTCGTGCATGTGAAGTATGTAAAGCTCAGAAACCGGAGCAACGATTACCGTTTGGACAAATGAGTCCAAGACTTATAAATCGTCCGTGGGAGATCATTTCAACCGACTTTATTGGCCCACTTCCTTTATCCCGTAACAGAAATCGTTTCATTTTAGTCGTTTCTGATTTATTTACCAAGTATTCGCTTATGTTTCCTCTCAAGTCAGCTACTAGCGCTTCGGTTATTAAACACCTAGAAAATGATATCTTCTTGATTTATGGAGTTCCCGAAAGGATTATATGCGATAATGGACGTCAATACATTTCTAAAGCTGTTAAGAATATGATTCGATCGTACGACTGTCAAATAATTTATAATGCGAACTACAGTCCCCATGTTAATCCTACAGAACGCGTTAACACAATGCTAAAGACAATGATTAGGTCATACGTTGATGAAGACCATAGGTCTTGGGACGTTAATTTAATTAAGGCAAATTAGGTTATGCTCTTCAAACTGCGGTTCACGACGTAACAGGTTTCTCTCCAGCGTATCTGAATTTTGGGCGAGTACCAATGATCTCGGGTAAAATGCATCGCATTTTAAGTGATACCAATGAAATGAATTTCGATAACAGATTGAAACTCTCCGAGCATGTCAAAGAATTTCAGGAAGTGTTCACTAAAGTAAAACAACGGTTACATAAAACTTATGCCGGTGCTGCGCAAAGATACAATTTAAGACGTAGGCCACTAACGCTAGACATTGGTCAGATTGTGTGGAAAAGAAATTATACTTTATCAGATGCTGCGGACTATTATGCTTCCAAACTTGCCCCCAAATTTATAAAATGTAAAGTTCTTAAGAAAATATCTACGAATGTTTACGAATTAGCTGATTTTTGTTCTGGTAAATCATTGGGATCTTGGCACGTTAAAGATATTAAGACTGATTAAAATTTCTTTTTTTTTAATTTTTTTTTAAGTGACGATGGTGTTAAGATTTTATTTTATTTGGTATATATCATTGATATAATAAGCGCTTTTAAATATATAAAAAATATTTTCGGACACTGAGAGACATCTATAGGAGAGTGGAAAGGTATTTGTATTTAAATTTTTAAAAAAGAGGAAGATAACACTATCGGTTGCCGAAAAACGTCGCTTCGCGTAGAGTAAAGAGCGTTTCTCGTGGAGTTTTTGTTCGAGTTTTGTAAAATGGCTAGCTGTCGTGGGTGTCGGCAAAATAATTACTATTGCTAATTATTATACGTGATTTGCACGGATTAAAACCACGATTCGCAATAAAAGGCATCGCTGTTTAGTTTCAGTAAGTTTTAGTTGAAGAGCGTGCCAGATTTTCTTTTAAATTGAGCCATATTTGTCTGTTACGTCTCCATTGTTAGGGAATTCGGCATTGGAGGTAAGCGTGCACAAAATTTCTATAAAAATATAATTCAAGTCCTAACTCATTACAGAACAACGTTATTTATTTGTTTTTATCTACACTTTTAGACGTTTTACCTGGGAGGTAGTAGTTTTTATCCTACGATAATTTTTTTTGGAGGAATCCCCCAGCGAGTTCTATAAGCCAGAGTTTTGTACGCCAGAGTTTTGTCATCGGTCGGAAAAGAAACCGCTGCAGATTTAAATACAATCCACTATTCCAGTTGGCCAGCGACCATCCCTCGTCCCGCAGAAAAGGTACCACCTCATCGCGTGTCCTGTTACATCTTAAGGCGAAGTACCAAGCATTTAATAGTTTCGAAGACTCAACCTTTTTCCTTTTCCACCGATTCGATAGATCAATATTAGCCATAAGTGTTGGCACCTTTGTAAATAAAATTAGTTTAAGATTATTTAGCATAAGAATTTCCATTACCCGACCATACTTGAAACAGTTGTCGGTTACAATTTTGCAAGGGTCCTTTGGCATATATTTTTTTTAGATGTGTATTTATATAATTATATGTTTTGTCTTCCTATACTAGTGTCCATATACATTTAAATTTAAAGTACCCTGTACAAATATTCAAATCATATTATAATAAATCTATATTGAATGTTTAGTGGTTTCCTCATTATAGTTCTCAAAGTAAGTTTTCGATTGAGGGTACTTAGAAATTACTGAAATCACTTGGCGCCCTAAAATCCGTTTAATTTTCTTGTGTTTTGTTAATTTGTTTATTTTTGTTGTAAGAACCCACACCCCCACTGAAAAGCTAACTAGCCAAAAAAAAAGGGATTACTTCCAAAGAAAGGGTTACAAAATATAACCGGAAGAAGTCTATATGTTATTTCGTAATATACCTATAGTGGTGAAAACAACCTGCTCTATGTAGAACAAATTAAGAAAGATGAAGAATTATGGAAAAAATCAATGGCAACAAATTTGGAACAATTTTATAAAAATTGTATACTACCAGAAATAATATACAAAAATATTCCACAGGGAAAAATATGTATAGATCCACAATATACTGTAGAAGCTCAAATTAATAAAAAGAAATTATTTTATTTTATGATTTTTTAAATTTTTTCCTGTTTTACTGAACCTATTCTCTTTATTTGTTTATTACTTTCGTTTATTTACATATTTATTAAACTACACTGTTCCACAGAATTTCTGTTTATATTGGAGGTATTAAAGTACCTATAACTATTTCTTTCAAGTGAAGTGAACTGAAAATTTATCAAAAAAAAATTAGTCTCAAATTGTCCTTTTGTACACAATACTTTACACAATTTTTGGAGAAAATAAGTGGATCGTACATATTTTTTATATTTTATCATTATTATGTATATACAGTTAAAATTCTATTTATATTAACACGCGAATTTTTTTTATCAAGATTACTTAATACTAATTATTAAATTATTATTTTTTTTTTCATTTCTGTAAGTCACTTTATTCACAAATCGTCATTATAACATAACTTTCCGTTATGAACAACTTTTCTTATTAACATTTTTTTATATTATCAAAAACAAAAGCAGTTTATTCTTCAACGTTATTAATTTCGTTAAATTTCTGATCACCCTGTATATATATATTTAAAATCTTCTTATTAGTGAGATTAAAGCCTATTTTTTAGATGAAACTATTTTTTCTATGTAAAAGCTTTCGCAATATTTTACTGCTTCTTCAGTTACACTATAAGTTATAGATATAATTATAATAATTTACAATATAAATGTGGATTACTTGCAAGAAACTGAGTTATTGATATTTATACAGGGTGAGTCAGAAAGAATGGGTCAACAGTAAACTGGAGATACTAGACACCAAAATATTATGTTTGAACTCATCATGCATTATACGAATGTCGCTGGTTTAAGAAATACAGGGTGTTTAAGATTTAAATTTTATTTTGAAATTTCTCAATAATTGGGAAAGTTTTAATAGCATGACTCTGAAAATTGGTACTATTGGGTTTTTTGGTGTGAGAATTATGAATTTGAAGCTTATTTTGACGTTGCTCCTAGAGGGCGCTAGTTCCGCCATATTATTTAGGTAAATCAAAACATATTTTTTTTATCTGTTGACCTATGCTTCAGAAAAGTTAAAAATCTAAAAGAACGTTCAATTCTACATAAAAAGTGTACTTTTGTTTAGGTCACCTAACTTTATCGGTTTCTGAGTTATTTGCATTTAAAAGTTTCAATGTATTTTGTGGTGATTTTCTTTCAAGCGTCGATATTGCTATTTCTTTTCTAAGTAGGCTTGTGTCAAATTTTCATGTCAATAAATATTAGCGTATTTTGCATGCGTGTGATTTTATTATTCGTTCAAAATTGTTAGTTAGTGCTCAAAAAATGCCACGACATAATAATTTTTCAAACAGTGAGATGCGTGATATGATTTGTGTTTTTGCCCAGGCTAATTTTAATGGACATGCGGCGGCCCGAAGATATGAACACATGTACCCAAATAGATTGCAACCTAATTATAAACTATTTAGAAATCTTTACAACCGCTTAGGCGAATCTGGATCTTTTCGACCAAAAAGTAACCATGGTACTCCAAAATCGATCACAGTCGATGAAGAAGAGGAAATTTTAATTCGTGTTTCAGAAAACTCCGGTATGAGTACTCGTCGGTTAAGTGCGGCAACGGGGGTAAGCCAATCGTCCATTTGTAGAATTTTGAAAAAAGAAATGCTCCATCCATATCATTATACTCCGGTTCAGCAGTTATTGCCTCAAGATTTACCAGCTCGCCTACAATTTGCTCAGTTTGTACAAAATATGCAAATGGAAAACCCAGATTTCCTCAATAGGATTCTATTTACCGATGAGGCGACATTTACTAGACGGGGAGTTTTCAATTGGAAGAACAATCATTTGTGGGATTCCGAAAATCCGCATGCTGTAAAAGAAAAACATTTTCAGCATGAGTTTAAGGTGAATATTTGGTGTGGTTTAATTTCTGGTTTTTTCATAGGACCTTTTGAATTATCACCCAATCTAACTGGACCTCATTATTTAAACTTTCTTCAACATAATTTAAACGAGCTTCTAGATGATGTACCACTCGCT
>NW_019417677.1:85356-86430 GCF_000390285.2 Anoplophora glabripennis | reverse complement strand
TTTTGTATATATAATTAAAATCTTCTTATTAGTGGGATTAAAGCCTATTTTTTAGATGAAACTCTTTTTTCTACGTAAAAGCTTTCGCAATATTTTATTGCTTCTTCAGTTACACTATAAGTTATAGATATAATAATAATAATTTACAATATAAATGTGGATTACTTACAAGAAACTGAGTTATTGATATTTATATACAGATTGACAGATTTTGGACATTTACATCAAATGACATTCATAAATTTAGGAAAACAAAAACAAAAATTATTTTATATTTATATAGAATTAATATTAGTGTTAGTATTACTAGTGCTATGATTTAGATTTTTATCTATAGAAAGTATGTTGGAAAATATAATGTTAATATCTTTTGTATCTGTTTTTTTATTTAGAGTATTTTCTTCCTGGTTAATATAAAACATTTCTAAAGAACATCTTTTAGAATAATCCTTTTCTGTTGTTAAAATTTTCAAAATCCATTTTATGTCCTGTAGAATAACATGTTGTGAAAGTGCACAAGCATCTGGTCTTAATCTAATATCACTTTCTACAGGACATAAAATGGATTTTGAAAATTTTAAAATTTTAACAACAGAAAAGGATTATTGTAAAAGATGTTCTTTAGAAATGTTTTATATTAACCAGGAAGAAAATACTCTAAATAAAAAAACAGATATAAAAGATATTAACATTATATTTTCCAACATACTTTCTATAGATAAAAATCTAAATCATAGCACTAGTAATACTAACACTAATATTAATTCTATATAAATATAAAATAATTTTTGTTTTTGTTTTCCTAAATTTATGAATGTCATTTGATGTAAATGTCCAAAATCTGTCAATCTGTATATAAATATCAATAACTCAGTTTCTTGTAAGTAATCCACATTTATATTGTAAATTATTATTATTATATCTATAACTTATAGTGTAACTGAAGAAGCAATAAAATATTGCGAAAGCTTTTACGTAGAAAAAAGAGTTTCATCTAAAAAATAGGCTTTAATCCCACTAATAAGAAGATTTTAATTATATATACAAAAGCCACGAATATCTTTTCTATATATA
>NW_019417677.1:39374-83769 GCF_000390285.2 Anoplophora glabripennis | reverse complement strand
AAAATTTAGCTGTGTATACCAAATTTCATTCATTTATCACAACGCGATTGAGAGATATTGCAAAAAAATTATTTCCATTCCTCCCTCTTCAATGGGTCCCCGTGCCCTTAGGAAGCATTTCCGGACCCATGTTCATATGAACTTTTTTACTTAGTTTTGATCATAGAATCGGCCTGTTCAGGGTTAGCAGCTAATTATGAGACACCCTGTATATATAAAATTAAAGTTCTTCATGACAACCATATTCAATTAAAAAGCAAAATATTTTTTGTCACGAATTACTTTTTTTAGTAAAATTGAAAATAAAAAAAAAATTTTCCCTCTTATCCACTTTAACCGTAGACATACTAATATAGGTATAGTAATTATAAATTATTGTTTTAAATAAACTAAAAATTGTTTATATTTCATATTTCCTAAAATTATAAAATAGTATGGGTATGTGNTAATATAGGTATAGTAATTATAAATTATTGTTTTAAATAAACTAAAAATTGTTTATATTTCATATTTCCTAAAATTATAAAATAGTATGGTTAGTACTGTTAGTTATATGTTATATACTTTTATACAATAATATATCTAAAATGATCAAGACATTCTTTAAATATTTACGTATCAATTAACAGGAACCATGACTACCAATTCAGAATCAGGTTATACCAAATTGACCACAATACAACAGCTGTTCGATAAAAATAACCCGAGTCCATTCAAAAATTAATTTTTACTAGTGCGACATCTATTACAAATCAAGCGAATTAAAGGTCAGACATAATGTGATTTATGAATGAATATTTTTTAATAATTTTNAGCTGTTCGTTAAAAATAACCCGAGTCCATTCAAAAATTAATTTTTACTAGTGCGACATCTATTACAAATCAAGCGAATTAAAGGTCAGACATAATGTGATTTATGAATGAATATTTTTTGATAATTTTATTCCAATATAACTTTTTAAATAATAAAGTGTTGAACAAACTATGAAATAAAGTCTAAGCAGTTTATTTATTAAAAAACAACGATATAAAAAATTGCATAATTCTATAATACTATGAAGAAATAATCGTTTGTTTGTAAAAGTCCAAAAAACCTTGATATTTAGAAATTAATTTTTCACGAATTATCTACACATCCCAATTAATTTTTGCTTTACTATCTTCGTTTATACTTTGTCAAATGTGATATGAAATTTTACTACTTTCTTCCATTGCTTTAAAAAGATATATTGGGATAAAAAAGGGCTGTTTTCTACTACTTTTCGGTATAAAATAGGCAACTAGGGGTACATCAGTTGACGTCCTTAACTTCATAAAACTTTTTATATTTAAAATAAAATGAAATCATTAACTGATTAAATTATTGTTTAATTTTTAAAAATGTGTATAAACACTTAAAATTAATTTATATTCAATAAAGTAGTATGCCTTTTTAAAAAAACATCATATAGTATATCATAATCAAAATTTTTAAGCGCACCGCTATTTTGAACGCGCGATTTCAATTTCGAGTCGGCCGGAGTAGCCGAGCTCTCGACCCCCCCGCCATTATCTCCCATACATTTTTCGTAAATTTCATGCTCGGTCTAGTAGTTTTAAAAGCTGCTTTACATTGAAAATGTCACAATAGTATTTTTCAGCCAATTAAAGGCCTGTATTTTGTAGCGTTACTATATCAACTAAGAAAATTTCCGGAAATTTTTCTCTTCCTTGGGGTAAGGAGCATGAAATTACACTGGAAATTTTTTGACATTTATAAATAAAATGACATTTATATTTAACTTCAAATTTATTCTATCATAATTTAATAAGTACAAATCATTTATAAATAATTATTTACCAAGTATGTACTTTTAGTAGTTTTAATTAAAGCGTCCAAATGTTGCTGAAATTCCTCAGCCACGTCTTCTTTTCTTAATGGGGAATAAACAAGCACACATTCACTAAAATTTATAAAATGTCTATGTTTCAAAAAATAAATGTAGTACTTTGAAACAATCTTATTCTGCTGTGATCCACGAAGAGCTCCATATTTCTTACACACAAGAAGCAAATGATTTTTAATAATCCCAAACAAGTTTGGCGAATAAATTTCTGGCCCGCATTCTTGTAATAAATACATTAAAAATTTTAGGTTCCGATGATACATTTTAATTTCACTAACTTTTTTGCAAAACTTGCATAAAACGTATTTCTCAAACCGCTCCATTTTTCAATTGTACAACACAACGATTTTAAAGAAAATGGTCAAATAACGTCAAAAGTCACGATTACCTTGTTTGACATGGATTCCATGGCCTTCTTAATAATATATACATATGAATTTTATTGATATTACATAGTGCTTAAGGTTCTTTGTAAGAAAATATATTTCTACCAACTTTAGTAAAATGAGTATGTGGAAAACTGAGGGATTGATCTACTATCGACTTATTTTTTATTATTTTGCTTAACTAAAGTCGGTTAGTTGTATTTTATTTAACCTAATGTTATATGTATGTAAGTTACTTTGATTATATATACTGCTTCAAGTTTTTTTGCAATAAAATATATTTTTACCAACTTTAGTACACTAAATTTTTAGAAAACTGAAAGATTGAACTACTATCAACTTATTTTTTATTATTTTGTGTAACTAAAGTTCACCACTTATACTTTATTTAACTTAATAAAATATGCATGTGAGTTTCATTGATACAACATAGTGCTTCAATTTCTTTGTAAGAAAATATTATTTCAACCTACTTTAGTAAAATGAATTTTTAGAAAACTGAGAATCTGAACTACTATCGATTTGTCTTTTATTATTCTGTGTAACTAAAGTTCGTTACTTACATATATTTAATTTAACTTAATAATATAAGCATATGAATTGTATTATCATTACATAGTACTTGAGGTTCTTTGTAAGAAAATATATTTTTACCAACTTTAGTACACTAAATTTGTAGAAAACTGAAAGATTGAACTACGATCAACTTATCTTTTATTATTTTGTATAACTAAAGTTCGCTACTTATATTTTATTAAATTTAACCTAATAATATATGCATGTGAATTTCATTGATACTACATACTGCTTAAGGTTTTTTGTAAGAAAATATTTTTCTACCAACTTTAGTAAAATGAGTTTCTAGGAAACTGAGAGGCAAAGCTACCACCGACTTATATTTTATTATTTTGTTTAATTAAAGTCGTGTAATTGCATTTTATTAAACCTAATATAATGTATGTGAATTTCATCGATACTAGGTTCGAGTTTCTTGTAAGAAAATATGTTTCTACCAACTTTAGTAAAATTAATTTGTAGAAAACGGAAAGATTGAGCTATTATTGACTTATTGTTTGTTATTTTGTGTAACTAAAGTCGTTTAATTGTATTTTGTTTCGAGTTCCTTGTAAGAAATTATATTTCCACCAACGTTAGTGGAATGAAGTTGATCAAGAATAATTGATCATATATTATAATAAGATTTGAACTACCACCAACTGCCTTATACTTATTTTGCACAACCAAATTTGGTAGTTTGTGTATTATTTAACATAATCTTAACTGATGTTAGAATAGAAATTTAGAACAAATTTAGAAATATGACCGTCGAGATTGATATCTAAATACCTTATTTTCATAAATGTAAAGAAAATAATTGTATCACCTGTTTAAAATAGGTATATTACGCACTAAAGAACAATATTAATTATTATTACTGTTATTTTGATCAGTACTACTATAATTATTATTTGTAACATTAAATGTACAGTTATTATAAGTTATAACTGATGATTGATTTGCATCTGATTGCATCATTTTTGATACTGAAACATTGGTACAGCTGCCTTTTGAATTACACCGCATAGCTTCAACAATTTCTTTATGATGTCCTTCATCAATCTGTAAATAAGGTTTTATCGATTGACTGCTACTGTGGCCTGTAATTTTGATCAACTGCTGTTCCCCAATTCCTTTTTTCGCCAAATTGGATACTGCAGTTGCTCTCGCTGAATGATTCGTAATTTTCACTTTTTTTGTGTCAACACCAATTTTCTGTGCAGCCGATTTAAACCATGTGAAAATCGTGTTCTTCCCCACTGGACAATTCTTGTACCATCCCTTTGAATTCCTTTGATCCCAAAACGGATTAGGAGTTAAAAACAAACGATTGGTCTCTATAGAGTTACCTCGTTTTTCCATCATCTTCCTAAAAAGACGAACAGGACATATGGTTGGATTATTTATGTTTGTGATTAGCCACTTGCTATCAGCTAACTTTCTTGAACCGCCTTGTGTTGTCTTCGAAAAAATGGGATTATACTCTATGCGACCAGTAAATTTGCCGAAATTATCAGTTTCTTCAACAAAGTATTCAATATTTGCTACTGCACCTTCTCCGCCCCTCCAGGCTAACTCATGGGAAGCAATATGAAAAAACTTTCGCTGAAGACCTTCTGGACAATCTTCATCCCAGAGTTCTACAATCTTCATATATTCAGCATCACTTAAGGCCAAGGCACTAAGCTTTCGTTTTGTTGGATCTTTTTGTAGTTTTCTACGTTTAGCATCACGTGCTGCTCTTGCATTTTTAAAGGTTATGTCAGAAAATGGATCAAATTTAACTTTAAATTCTTCGTAATACATCTCCTGTAGTTGTTTGGCAGTTGAATTCCACATTACTTTTACAACACTTTCTTTGTACTCCTCTGAATTTTTTTTTCTCATATTAAATGAATAATCTTCTAGAATACTTGCCAGTTCTTCAACAGGTAGCTTTTCCTGTATATTATAAGATTTTTCATTGCAAAATTCTAGAAACTGCTTCCAAATGCTTATCTTTGATTTTTTGGTATTATCTGGCATCAGATGTTGAATTTCTTTTTTTATTATGTCCTGGTTTTCTTCTCCAAAACGAGACATTTTTCGTAAAAAAACACTAAACTTTTCACTTTGACACCGTGCATATAAAATGACATTTGTTATCCTTTTTGAATTAACATACAAAGCCTACTGTCTCTTCAAAACAATCAAAAAATTTTAATATCTTTATATTTTTGTCGATATTTTTTAACACTTCATTGTGAAATTTTCTTACCGAATACCACTCTAGCTTCAATTAAAAACTGGAAATTTTTTCTTGCACACGAATATTTTTTAGAAAATTTTCAAAATATTCGTGCTCGAAAAAATTTACAGTAATAATTGAAGCTCTAGTGGTATTATAAGTGACAATTTATTGATCACTTAAGGATGTTCGATACATCTCTTGCGGGGCAGGCGGTGCGGGAGGGAAGCCTATGCTTATACACGGTAATTTCGTTGTAGTACCAACTTTACATAAACTAATTTGAGCGAACTAAATATAATATATACGAATGAAATTTATACAACATATATTAGCTTGCATATATATTTTGTGTTTAATGCACGGAAATTAACTTTTTATTTGAATAAAAGTGTCTATTTATTCATTAAGAGCTTGTAAAATTATGGATGAAATCTGGCATCATTGCCACTGCCATGGCGTGGTGGTAAAAGTTGGGTCAACTGTCATTACTGTCAACTGTGCTTTGCGCGTATTCCGTAAACCTGATTGAACATCTAAGATACAAAGGAAAAGTAATGACTGAAAAGCAATATAAAATGCGTATGAAACAGAATGTGGATTGATGAGAAATAAGTGAAAAAAGCTCAGTGTATGATAGTGATACCAGTGATACATTACCTTGTTAAATTGAAGATTATGACAGAACATCTATACTGTTCGTTTTGCAAAGAAATCCTTTCAATTTTTATTTCAAATTGCTATTATATTGCATTAGATCACGAAAAATGTATTTAATATTAATTATTACTACATATTATGTTTTCGACTAGAATAATTATATAGTCTATAATCGAGCTATTCAAATATAGCGCATCAGTCGAAGCGTTAAATACAGCGTACAGTGTTGCCATATTTCTTTTTATTGGATCAGATGTTTGTTCAAATTTGTCAAAACGTTATATGTTCATTCCATTGTCTCAATAATTACATTGTAAGTGCATATTTTTATTGTTTTAAAATGTTTAGTCATATTTAATTCTTTAATTAGAATTTTATTTTCCCCATCCTAACCATTTCTAAGAGCAATATTCACGTTTGATTAAAGTTTTTTCCCAACTCCCATAAGAGCCTGTGTATAAGAGCATAATTTTTAATATCATTTTTCAAAAAAACTATATTGTCAATCGATCTGATATTTTTACACGAGAACAGGTCTCAATGATTTTGAAAACTTGCTTACCATTTTTTTTTCGGTATTGAACCTCCTTAATTGATGAAGTCGCTTCATCAAGAAATTGGACAAGTGTAATGCACCAAATCAGCTGTCAAATAACTTCATAATTTATTCATCAAGTTCTTGACGAGTTAGAGCATGTTCTAATTTTCGTCAATTTCTTCGTGAAGTTCGGAAGTACCAATCCAACAGATTTCCAGCCTCAGATCAGTAATGAGGTTATGTTATTGGAATATGTAAATAATTGTGTGGCGTCGTGCTAGTTATGCATTGTTTTTACTGATTTGTTATTTACAAAAACTAATATTTATATAATGTGTCAGAACGGTACCGTTGTATCACTACAATTATGAGTGGAAAGGTGACATTTTTGAAATTTATTTGCTTCTTTGATTCATTGGTAGAACTGATTCATATGTCAAAAAACTTGACAAAGTCTGTAGCAGTTTAAAACCACACTGTTTACCAATAAATTCGTGAATTAATTGATGAAGAAATTCGTCAATTTATTGATGAATAAATTGTGTCACACTCCGTATGTCCCTTGTGAGAAAGAAAATAAATAAAATTCAGGGACTATTGAAGTAGATCTATTTAGTTCTAACCCACACCAAAATAGTCTATAGTAAGCAAACTTTTAATTGGCGAAAAGGTCCAAATTGTAGCGTTACACTTACAGGGTACACTTCTCACGGTCGCGTGTCCGCGAAAGGCACTCTTGTCTTGCGTGTTTCAACGAGTTGCGACGGATGATCACTGTGGAACTCTCGTATCAACGAAGCTAAAAACAATTTTTCATTATTTTTTAGAAAATCCCTTTTTTGAAGTTTCTTTCTGTCACTCCTAAATTATCAAAAGCCTTCTTGAAAAATCCGACGAAAACTTTTTGGAACAAGATTAATATGCAAAGAAACTTAACTACTACTAAACGATATAGTGGGATAGATATAAATGTCTCAGAAAATCGTGTTTTCTGACACGCCACCCCTTTGAAATCGCGAAAACTTTGGACCTTTTTGCCGTTACACTTTATTTGTAACAACAAAAAGTAATATTTTTACAATTTGTGCCTTGAAGAGGCGAAACAAATCTAAACAAACAAAAGGAAATTAATCGAAGTTTCCCTAGCGGACGTCCAGAAACTTCAGTCCTTATTGGTTGAAGGTTGCCGGTGCCTGGCGTATTTCCAGCGGTCCCTGTCCCGACGTAGACGGTACTAGTGACCTTTGATCGCCCGGCCCTTCGGGATAGATTTCTGCATCGTCGGGTTCTGAGATCGTCAATGTGGATATTCGCCACCGTGCCATTCTTCTCAACCCCAAAGACTTCAGGAGACAACTGACTGGTCACGATTAAGGGACCCGTCCAGGTGTTGCCGAATCCTCCCTTGGATGGGGCACCCTCGCGTCATCACTCGTTGACCTAAACGGAAGGTTACCGGTGGTTGGCCTCTTGCATCGTACCATCTGTTCTGAAAATCTAGGTGGCGTCGAATTACGTTCTCCAGACGGGTTGGTCTTGCTTGTTTCCGTTGTCTTTCTGCCAGGTATTCGGGAATCTCCCACTCTCTCTCTCTTGGGAGGCGGTACCACAGGAGCACCTCGCTGGGTGACATTCCAGTGGCGGCGTTGACACGTCCCCGTAAAACTTGCAGAGCTCTTGGAAGTTGCAAATCCCAGTTCGTCTTCCGATGTTGGTTGTGTAAAAGAGCCCTCATGACCTTTTTGAGCTCTTGAATCCTTCTTTCAACCGGATTGCTTTGCTGGTGGTAAACCGGAGAGTAATATATGGTGATGTCGTGACTCTGACACAATCTTACATACTTATCGCCTTTGAAGATTCGGGCATTGTCGGATATTATGGTTCGAGGGTAGCCGTAGCGCGCGAAGATCTCGTTCTCCAGGAATCTAATGAGGGTACTACTGTCCACCTTTGGCGCGGGTACGGCCTCTGTCCATTTGGAGAAGATGTCCTCGACAATGATAACGTACTTATTGCCTCTGGGAGTCTCTTGGAATGGTCCAAGTATGTCAATACTGATAGTTTCGAATGGTTCCCGAGGGGTGTGTGGCTTGAGTGAAGCTCGTGGTTGTACCTGGTGAGGCTTCACAGCTGAACACACGAGGCAGTTTCGTACGTAGTCCTGAACTCTTCGAACCATGTTTGTGAAATAGTACCGTCTTTAGATCTGTCGTGTTATTTCTTCGGCCCCCGGATGTGCGCTTTCTGGCACGTCGTGGTGCTGGTAGATAATCCGTTGAGTCATATTCTCTGACACTACCAGTTTATCCCCGTCTGCGGTCGTTCGGTACTAGGCAAAATCTCTAACCTTGTAATCTTTGAGGTCCCTATTCTCGGGTTCCTCCGTAGTTTCCAAGCGTTGAGCTGCTCTTCGCCGAACTACTTTGTCGGAGATGTCTAGATCTCGTCGTTGAGCAGCTTTAACTTGTTCATACAGACTAAGTTGGGTGATGTGGTTCACTGCTGGGACGTACATGCGGTCTTCTGGTACTTCTTCAGTAGAGTTGTCAGCTGGGTTACGACTGAGAAAGTCTGCGAACTGATTCTGGGTTCCAGGGCAGTGTTCAATGGTATAGCTATACCCCTGGAGGAGCAAAGACCATCTCGTTAACTTAGCCTTGGTGTCCTTACACCGGTCTAGCCAACCTAGACAGCTTTGCTGTCGGTCCGCAAAATAAAATGACGATCCTGGAGGATGTTCTTATATTTTCGTATAGCTGTCAGTACGGTTAATACCTCAGGCTCGTTAATGTGTAGTTTCTGTTCGGTAGGGCTTAGGGTGGAGCTGTGATATGACACAATCTTCTTCTGCCCATTTTATCTCCTGATATAGGACAGCCGATATAGCCCTTTCATGGACGCATGTGTTTGCAATATGAATGTCTTGCTATAGTCTGGTCTACTTAGCTGCAGTGGTTTGCTTACTACCTCTTTGATGGTGTCAAACGCCTCTTGGCATTTGGAGTTCCAACAGTACTTGGCTTCTTTCTTAAGTAGCCGAGTTAATGGCAAAGTTAATTCTGCTGCATTGGGTAAGTATTCTCTTATCCAGTTCAGTAAGCCCAGAAACTTTTGAAGTTGCCTCTTCGTTTTAGGTTCCGGGTAATTCTGGAGGGCCTTCAGGTGTTTCTCCTGTGGCACGGACTTATAGCTGGTTATATGGTAACCAAGATAGTCAAGGTCTGCCGCTCCAATCCTACATTTCACCGGTGAAATCTTCAGATTGTGGAGACGGAGATGTTCAAACACCAGTGTTAAGTGTTTCCGATGCTCGGCCATGTCATTACTGTAAATAATAATGTCATCTAAATACACATGGACGAAAACGTTGACGTATCCCGCTAAGACCTCGCGTACCACGAGGTTCTGGAAAGTGGCTGGTGCATTTTTTAACCCAAACGGCATTACTTTGAATTGATACGCTGCTCCGTCAGGCGTGGAGAATGCTGTGTACTTTTTGCAGTCTTCTGAGATGGGAATCTGCCATTAGCCACTTTTTAAATCAAGAGTGCAAAATATATTAGTGTTTCCAAATTCTTTCAATATGTCGTGGATCTTGGGCAATACTGCTGCTTCATCAACGGTGATGGCGTTCAATTTCCTATAGTCCACGCAAAACCTCGGTTTTTTTGTCTGGTCGTTCAACGATGACTGGAGGCGAGTTGTATGTAGCTTGAAGGTTCTATTATCCCAGCTTCCAGCATTTCTTGCACTTGCTCGTCCAGTATCTGTTTCTTTTCTACTGACATCGGATAAGGCCTTTGGTAGACCGGTTTATCCGACTGCAGTCGTATAGTATGTTTGACGGTCTGTGTAGTTGCTGCACCCGGGACATAAACAAATAGGTAATTCTTCGCAGACGGGCCTCAACTCCGGAGAGGTCTTTAAAGTGTCTGGCAGCGTCACCGGACTCTTAGCTTTCTGTGTGTCAACGCTCCAGAATACTGTCTGTCTTTGGTTCTTTCCCATACATAAACATTTACGGGTGAAATCCATAATCACTCCCTCTTGCATCATGAAAGACATCCCCAAAATAATGTCTTCATTGAGGCCAGGGATCTTTAAACAATTACCACGGCTCTCCTAATTAACGGATTTAAATTTTCCTGGTTTGAGTGCCTTTTTTATGTGATAAAATTTTCAAGAATCTAGAAGTCTTACTTTAGGCTCTATTAAATCTGGATTGCAAAATTATTACTAGAAAACTATAGGACTAATTTTAACGAAAATTGGTATGTTTTATTATATCAAAAAGATTTTTTTTGGCCAAGTATGAAGATCCTACCTATAGTATAAGTACTTTTTAAAAAATCGCAAAAATATTGTAATATTTTCACTTTTTTTTTGTTGTTTTTGCTATATTTGCAATAATTATGTTGTATTTTTTTATTTGAAAATAGGTATATCATGTGTAAAATTTAATTATGAACCTTTTTCCATTTTCAATTTTTCTCTAAAATGAATAGTTTTTGAACTGCGTTGAAAAAAAGAGAAAAAAAATGGAATTTTTTCCTTTTTTTTTCACTATTTGTTTAATAATAAGTTTAGGATATGTTTTGAAGCGCGCGCATAGCGAAATTATGTTTTGTTATATCATTTTGGAGCCATTAAAGCAAAAATTAGCGATACTATATAAAACATCTACACCAAAACAGATGCCGCCTGGTCTAATGACGGAAATGGTGAAATGCATTAAATATTGCGGAGTAGCGCTAGTAGTGCCGGACTTGCCCTTTTTCAATCCAGAAGTTCATGATGCTCAGAATTGGATAAAACAAGTGGAGGAGATTAAAACAGAAATCATGTGGTCTGATGGTAAGGTATTAGTAAGAGTTGGCCGATTCATAACACAGGCACACAAAAAAAATGTCAAGACCCAGAGGGTAGACCCACCTACCCCTCCGTTTTTGGGGTGGCTGAAACCGAATATGACCATAAAAAAATTTAACTCTTAATGCTTATACCAAATGCTCGTAAAAAGTTGTTACTTTTAAAAAATTTGCGTACAACTTGGAGTACATCAGACTTAATCGAATTGATTATTTATGGAAATAAATAACCCAAAATCCAGGAATCAATTTCGATTCTATCGCGGACTTGCTTTCATATTTAGGCACTTTAAGTAAAAAAACTCTAGATTATAGTCTGCAGGGATGAATAAGCCGAATTTTTTTTCGTTGTGGTCGCGTTGGTCACGTCCAGCTGCATTGCCCATTAAACATATCGTCAAAACAGTTTCCATCGCAAAACGCGATGATTACCGCCTCCGTTTTAAGTTGGTACTGTAGTTGGCAATGCTAATTGTCCCTGTTAAGCTATTCTTGAACCTCATTGGTTGGTTGTAGTGAGTTTTGAGTAGTAGATTAAAAAAAACTTGTTCTGACAAATTAAGGTATAAAAAACTAGTTCACTTTTCACAGGCAATGTTCCTTTTCATTATATTGACTCGAAAATTTGTTTAAAAATGTGACTGTGGTTATAATTGTTTTTTTAAATTAATATGTGTAAATTTTAACAATGGTTTTGTATTTTTCTTTTTTGATGGTTTTCTAATTTAATCTCATGTTTGTAAATATGTAAATACCTAAGTTTTTATAACTAATTATTCTAATGGATATATTAATTATATTTTATAGGTGTCTTGAGAGAGGAAATTAACATGTCCGAAAGCTTGACAACAATACAGTGTTATTATTGTTGACTGTGATCCCAAATACAACACTCTTATACAGGGTGATTCAGTCATAATGTCATTAATTTTTACCAAGTATTCGGAAAGCTTAATAAAGACAGTAAATCGAAAAAAAAATTCTATTCGACTTTTAAAAATGAAGGAAATCAACCGCTAAGAGGGCGGCCCTGCCAGATGCCCGGATGCTCGGAAAATTTTGTAACGTAATGTCACGAACAAATCGTCAGCTGTAGCGAACAGCGTTGCCAAGTTCACATCATAATCTGTGTTCACATTTAATTAATCCGCTTTAGTATACGGATACATATGTATGAAACCAATAAAATGCAAGTAAATAAAGGATCATGCTGCATTTTATTATAACTAATTTTAATAATTTAGTGCAAAATGTTTTAACAAGCCTGACTTCTCAGTCAACTTTCGTTAAAAGAAAATAAATAAAGCAGAGGATTGTAGGCACGCCGTATTTTATCAAATAAAACAGTCGGCACACCAAATACCCGAATATATAAAATACACTAAACACGGTTACAAAACCATTAACAATTTAAAGCGTTTATTCAAGTCTACCACCCTCCATATCTCCCGCAAAGCAGTTAACATCACACATTTTCAAAAAGTTCAAACTTTAGAACTAGCTGATTTCCCCAATCGTCTTCAATTTTGCAATTGGTTCCTAAATCGCACCTAAGTGCAGCAAAACCTAACTTTATTAACAAAGTGCTCTGGACGGATGAATGCTGTTTTACTCGTGCTGGTATTTTAAACAGGTACAAAACATAAGTATTGCTTTCTCAAAAACAATAAGTACCTACCTAGGTTACACCAAAGTTTAAATTTACACTAAAGTTTACATTTATTATGTAAACTTTGGTTATACGCAACTGCATATTGAATAATAAATTGATCATAATACTAAAACTGTGTATTATTTAAAGTAATAAATTATAAAACGTGAAAACGTTAATAATATTAAAAATGATAAATTGTAATAACCGTACATTCGAAAACAATCATCCCTATTCATTTGTTGTTTTAGCATCAACATTAATGAATAAATAACAATAATTGTTATCACAATATTTAAGGTAAAATATCTATTTATCATGTTTCGAGAATAACTGTTTATTTACATCTTGTCCGAGTTCTAATTAGGATCATATTCGATGCAAAGTACAAATCATTGCCTGTTAAGGGATCCAGTACAACACTTTTTACGCTTACGTTTTTACGGTTTTACGGGGTTTAGAAATTGAATAATTTCTTTATACATTATAAAAGGACGAACGGATCAGTTCACGTCTGGCACCCTTGTTCGTACAAAAATTCCTTTATTCTCATAAACTATTTATTTTAAATATAATTTATTATAAATCCAATTTGTTTTTTAAATTCCACATTTGTACTACATTTTACCTTTGTACGCGCCACTGTTGTTCCAGGTTCGCTAGATTAGTATTTGACGTATAACCGAACACTTCGTACACTCGATGGACCTGGGCGACTACAGCTACTACCAGAATACAGTGCGTATGCAGCGGTATTTCAGAATTTACATTCAATTTCATTTTAAATTTGAAATGGTTCATGTTACGCCTATTAAAAGTGATGACACGATTTTCCTTTGAGAAAAGACCGACAATTTTTTGCTTTATTTTGCATCGAATACGATCTTACTACAGTCGTCTAGTGCACGTGCAAGCCAAAAGTGGGTTAAAAGGTTACTGACCTCGACAGGTTAGCCTCGGTCGGAAACACATACCGAGTTGCTTATTTCTCTCCGTCTCATTGTTTTTTTTTTTATGGAATATATAAATCTCTCTTCTATTACTTACAATCAATATTTAAATACTACAATACATTTCACTCTCTCTTTATAATTCATCTAGTGAGTTTTGGTTTTTTATGTCATTATTTCTGTAATGAAATTGAAATGAAATTTAAATTATTTGAACCCTTAGACCTCTTTTATGCACGCGTTTTTCTCCTCTCAACGCGAAATTGAGAAAAACGCTGTATATTTCTGCTCCATTTTATGCACGCGTATTCTATCAGTTGTTGCCAGTTTCATGCCACACAGTAGTCAGTGAAGTACATGAAAATGGATCCGTGTATATTGTATTTGTGCTATAAAAAAATATGTAATAGAAAACGTAAGAGGCGATGGGCAGTACATCCAATTAATAGAAATAGAATTCAATTGCGTCCATTGCATCCATGTCCCGCTTGATCAATAGCTAAACTAAAACTAAAACAAACTGTGCTATAACTATTCTTGACAGACAGAGCCACTGGACTTGCGACAAAGAACGCTTTGCATAAAAACGCCGATATACTTTCGTGCTTTTTCGGAACGCGTGTCGCCAAGCGTTCTGTAAAACCATCGCGACAGAATTGAAAACGCGAGAGCAAATAAACGAGCGTAAAATGCATAAACGTAGTAACTCTATTCAGGGTATCTTGAAACGCGGCGTTTTTGTCAACTCCGCGTTGAGAGGAGAAAAACGCGTGCATAAAAGAGGTCTTAGAGTTTTGTAACTTCAATATTAAATTTTATTTAAAGTTAAACACAGCTAATTTCTTTGTAGCCATAATAGTCACATTTGGTCAGATGAAAACCCGAACATTATTCGTCGGTTTAGCTTTCAGATGAGATTCGGTGTCAATGTATGAGCAGAGTATATGGCGATCGTTTAATTGGGCCGCATTTTCTACCTAAACATCTGAATGGGCCGCGTTACCTTCAATTTTTAGTAGAAGGCTTACAGGAAATTACAAAATTAACATTATGATGTTAATAAAAACTGATTTTTGGCAAGGCATGCGCAGACCTCCTCGAGGTTCTTGCTGGGCAACAATAACAATTTAATATGTTGATTGCATAATTATAAAAAATAATAGCATTTTAAATTATTATTGGCTGACGTGAGCAAACCATTTATTTATTGTCTTTATATGAGCGAAAATATATAAATATGGCAACGTTGCATCTAGGGTGTCCTGTTCATATCGTAGCCATGCCTAAACTGTGAATAACCGGCTGACGTCAGCCGATCAGTAACAGCCTGAAAAGGGGGTTAAATAATGATTAGAAATTTTTTTTCAGCTTAAATATGCATTTAGACTTTTTTAATCACACCATCGTATCATTTTTCTCTGATCTTAAAGTTAATGACATTATGACTGAATCGCCCTTTATATATTATATAATATTGATAGATAAGTAACATATAAATACTGTATTGCAGACTGAATCACCATATCTCTATGTTTTTGGGGTTACTGATTTCGAATTCAATGTTCGTTAAACCCCATCTGGTTACTGTTCGTCACTAACCTTAAATTGTTGTTACCCGATATATTTTGCGACATTATAAAACAGTATTTTTCAATACTACAGTTAGAGAAGATGGATATTATATGTGAGTAATTAATTTATTGCGTATGTTGTTCCCTAGCCTAATCGGTTTTTAATTTTAGGTTAAAAACATGGCATTTTCATTAGAACATGGATAAATTTCTTCTGGGGGCCTATTTTCGTAGTGGGCAAAACAATGATAATGATTGGAAATATTCGATAAATTCGTGTCATTTACAATTTCCAAATGATGAAATTGATTATGAAATTTTTTCAAGACACGTGAAGAGATTAGTAGAACGCTCCCATAATAGTGGAAGTGTTTTATTTGTAGAGGAAAATTTCCAGGCAGAAAGTCTATTCCCACAGAGGAAGTCTTGGAAGATGCCGAAAACCGCTTACGAGCTAGCCCAACCAAATCATTACGTCAGTTATCTGCTCAAACAGGTAATAACAAATGTTTATTCTAAAATCTGTATCATTATTCCTAAATTGTTTATAGGAATATCATATGGATCATGCCATAAAGCAGTACCTAAGGAAGTTGCATTTTCATCCTTATAAAGTTAGTGTTGTGCAGGAACTACTTCCGTTAGATTTTGGAAAACGTGTGCAATACTGCAATTGGTTTAACGAAAATTTGAATGATGACGATATTCTAGATCTAACATTTTTTCTGATGAAGCATGGTTTCATTTAAGTGGGTACGTAAACTCCCAAAATTATCAATCTTGGAACACAGAAAACCCTAATATTTTGCGTGAAACAACTCTGCACCCTATTAAACTTGGTGTTTGGGTAGCTATATCACGTAGAAGAATAAGAAGAATTTCGGGAACATGTAACTGGGTAGGTACGAGGGCTGTCTAAAAAGTTCGTATAGTGAGCGTCTGTTTGCTATCAGAAGGAGAGTGGGGGCAAAACAGTGCGCTCTCCCCTCTCTCCACAACCCAACGGAGCCCCAGTAGACGCCCGAACGGCCAGCGAGTCAGTCGATAGTTTTGCTGCTTAAGAACATTGACACCTTTCTCAGACTCCTGTCACCATGGAAATTTCTGACAACGAGGAACAGCGCATCGTCATCAAGTTTCTCACAAAACTTGGGAGAAATGGACCCCAAATCTTCCAAGATTTGACCATAGTTTATGGGGAAAATGCGTTTAAAGAACCTACAGTTTTTAAGTGGATGAAACGATTTCGTGAAGGTCGGGAGAGCGTGAAAGACAATGCTCATTGTTTTTTTTCTTCCAGTGGCATTGTGAATCATGCATTTGTTCCAAGGTCAAACAGTGAATGGACAAATCTATGTTGAAGTACTAAAGAGGTTGAAAGCGCGAATTTTTCGTGTGCGCCCCGACTTGGCTAGGAACAATTCGTGGATTTTGCATCATGACAATGCGCCAGCGCACACATCACTAGTTGTCCGCAACTATTTGGCCAAAAATTTAATAACATTCATGGATCACCCTCCATATTCGCCTGACTTAGCTCCATGCGACTTTTTCTTGTTCCCCAAGTATAAGATACTGACTCGAGGGAGGCATTTAGGTGCGGTGGAAGCGATTAAAAAGGAGACGAGGTTATTAAAGAACATCACCGAAGATGAACTGAAGAGGTGTTTCCAGCAGTGGAAGCAACGTTGGCGGAAGTGTATTTTACTTGAGAGGGAGTACTTTGAAGGGGATACTGTTGAATTACCCAATTAATTGTAAAATAAAATTTTTATTCAACTTCTATACGAACTTTTTAGACAAACCTCGTATATTGGCAGCAGATATTGTTACCATTTTTTGAGGAACTTCATGACGATGAAATCCATCATAGATACATTCAGCAAGATGGCCCAACAGGTCACACCTCTAACGAGACTTTAGAATTGATTAGAGTGTATTACAATGATCGAATAATTAGTCGAGATAGATGGGCACCACGTTCTCCTGACCTTACACCCCTAGACTATTATTTGTTTATTTGTTTTTGTCCGCGATGGATTCCTAAACTACTGAACCGACTTTAAATTTGATTTGCACACCGTGTGCAATTTGATCCAACTTGAAAGATAGGATAGCTTACATCTCAATTTATAGTCGCAATATTATTTTATTGCAAATTATTTGCTATTATTTGACAGTCATAATTATCTGTTACCTCCAAACGATTCTAACAGATGGCGATATCTGTTGACTGGATTGAGTCAGTATTCAATAAATGGCGCTATGTTAAAAGTACAAACGTTTCATATAAGCTACAATTTAATAGCATAACCACCACGTGTTGCTGAGGCTAAGGTATAACCTAAATTTATTTTGTAATAAACGAAATACAGTGAAATTCAATTGTTCTTACTTTTTCAATTTTTGGTGTTAGCATAGCCGGCCACGTGTTACTTAGACTGAAGTATAAATTAAATTCATATTATAGTGAAGATAATACAGTGAAATTATTCTTGCTTTTTAATTATTACAGCTTGATTGTTTAAAACTCTTTATTTATAATAAGTAAGTATTATTACATAGTTATATTATTAAATTTGCTATGCATCAAATCACACTGTATGATATATGTATTTTGATGGTCATGAGGTACTAAGGCTCCAGGATATAAATGAATCTGGTTATCCATCTATTTATTATCCGCTTGCTTCTCATGTTATTGATTTATTATATTGTTAATAGTTAATCGATTTACAAAAATGTATTTACCATTTTGCAGATAATTTAAAGGAGATTAATAATGCTATCTCCAAAATCCTGTATTTCTCCTGTTGTGTAAGACAAGGATTATACAGGGTGTCTCATAATTAGCTGCCACCCCTGAACAGGCCAATTCTATGATCAAAACTAAGTTCGTATGAACATGGGTCCGGAAATGCTTCTTAAGGGCACAGGGACTCATTGAAGAGGGAGGAATGGAAATCATTTTTTTGCAATATCTCTCAATCGCGTTGTGATAAATGAATGAAATTTGGTGTACACAGCTAAATTTTGATGAGCAATTTGATGGACTAATCCATTTATTTCCACAAGGTCCATTGGGGTGGGTACGGGGGGGCCCTTGGTACTTTGCGTGTGTAACTTTTTCATCTTTGACTTTTTAACAAATTGGACAGCAAATTCCGTTTTCCCGAACTGTTTTACGTTAAAAAGGTACTCTTGTTTCAAATCGTTATCTTTAACGGTTTCTGAGAAAATCGCTCTTGAATTAATCCCACTTTGGTCAATTTCATAGTAATTTAAACAAAAAAAAATAATTTGTTTAAATTTAATCTAATTTTAATAAAAAAATAATAATAAAAAATTAAATTAAATAAAAATTAATCCTTTAAATGGAAAAGAGAGGAAAGGAAAATTATTATTATTATTTTTTGTTTAAATTACTATGAAATTGACCAAAGTGGGATTAATTCAAGAGCGATTTTCTCAGAAACCGTTAAAGATAACGATTTGAAACAAGAGTACCTTTTTAACGTAAAACAGTTCGGGAAAACGGAATTTGCTGTCCAATTTGTTAAAAAGTCAAAGATGAAAAAGTTACACACGCAAAGTACCAAGGGCCCCCCCGTACCCACCCCAATGGACCTTGTGGAAATAAATGGATTAGTCCATCAAATTGCTCATCAAAATTTAGCTGTGTATACCAAATTTCATTCATTTATCACAACGCGATTGAGAGATATTGCAAAAAAATGATTTCCATTCCTCCCTCTTCAATGGGTCCCTGTGCCCTTAGGAAGCATTTCCGGACCCATGTTCATATGAACTTTTTTACTTAGTTTTGATCATAGAATCGGCCTGTTCAGGGTTGGCAGCTAATTATGAGACACCTTATATACGTAGTCATAATTGGAAAGAACTAGTGACTCGCATAATATGATTTTGTTTTTTATTAAGAACGTGACGACTACAATAAATTAACCTAAGAGATGAATAAGCTTTTTGTAGTAATGATTTAACATGCTCATCAAAACGTAACTTACAGTCAAGAACAGTGGCGGCCCGTGGGTTTGACTATAGGGGGGGGGGCATTCTGAAGAGAGAACGTATATAATAGGAGCCGCGGAAAAAATTTGAGGAATTTTAAGCTCATTGTGTTTTGCAAGTACATACCCCAAAATAAATACTGTCAGTGTGTAGGGGGTAAACATGGGCATCACGTTTATCTAAAACGGGATCAATTTTTGCATTATAGTCTATCAGTTCTAATAATACCCCTTTGTTTACCGAGTCACTTTTTTCATTATGTCCACGAAGAGGAAGGTTACATGTGCCACATAGTTTTAAGATATCTAAAAATGTTTAAAGAAGCAATCGATGTTTCTTAACCGTTTCGTTATGACTATTTGTTCTGCATAAGTACTACTTAAACAATAAGCACTACTTAAACAAGAAGCAATATTTACTCTTCCTAAAAGTAAAAAACTCACCAAGTTATTTTGGTGTTTAGGAGAATTTTCATGTTTCTTAATTTTGTCCGGTAAATGTTTCAAGTCAGAAACTTCAGTTTTCGACCAGTTTTCTTTGCCTCCTCCATACAATAAACATACAAATCAAAAAAATCTATTTGTTTCACCACAACCACACAACCACAGGGTCTTATCATAAATATTTTTATCAAATTTGCTAAATTCAATACTGGCGTTGGACGTCCGTTATTTTTCAATTCGACTTTTTCCTCTAAACTTAAATTACTAATAACAAGTTTTTTTATTTCACAAACCACATTTTAAACTTAAACTTATAAAATATAATGCCTTAAAAGCGCCAAAACAAAAACAAAACACGTATAACCACACTTCAGTGACACGGGTTACTGCCACATGGAGTCCAAAACAAAGCGCGCGAGTCTATTGTCGCCTATCCCCTCCATGTGCCAATTTGTCCAATCATATGTAAAAATATGCTTGCACGATGGACTCAGATTTCACCGTCCGCGATAGAGTGGAGATTGAGCGCGCGGTCAAACATAACTCTTTGGTACAATCATAGAAGGCAGATGGCATTAATCTGAGCTACGTTCACGGAGTACATGCACTTTATGCAACCAACCTAACATCCAATGAATGAATGAATGCATGAATCCATGAATGCATGCTATTTAGATTTTTTATTGATTTAAATAAATAAATAAATAATTTTAAGTTTACAGTTTCACGAGCCGCCACTGGTCAAGAATTACTGCTAAATTTTTTGCATGGGTAGTAATGGGAACTGGAATGCCATCGATCATAACCTCAAAATTACGTCTTAAAATTCGTAAATTTTTCACTACCAAAAAAACAAATCTTTCGACTTATTCGCGTTCAATTTTAAATTATGCTCATCCGATAACAATTTTATAGTTTGCAACTCAGAGTTGATGATTTATTGATGTTTTAAGGACGTTTTAATGAAACGGGAACTTATTGTCGGAGGCCAGAACAAAGGCAGTCTGTTTTATGAACCAGGTCAATCACTAGTTCGGCGTTAAGATATGACCTCACCATGTTAGAGAAGTACTGAATTACCTCAATGACGTTCATATACCGTTTATTGAGTAGCCACCAATAAGTCCGGACATAAATCCGATGGAACATCTCTGGGACATCCTTAAAAGAAACGTAAGTCGTCATATACCTGCACTTGCCAACCTGAGAGAACTCGAAAATGTAGTTCTTACAAAGTGGGAAAACATTCCACAGAATGTCATTCAAAATTTGATTAGAAGCATGCTTAGGCGTATAAATGCAATAATTAGAAGTAGAGGCAACACACGCTATTAATATTCCAATATTATCATCAATTGCGTTCTGTTACCATTTAATTGTTATTCGCTTTTCCTGCATAATTTTAAGGAATATTAATTTTATTCCAATTAAATTGTAAAATTGACATTTTTTGTATAATACAATTAAACTAATTAAATAATTTAATTTGTTGGTTTTCATTTAGTTTCCATTAATTTATTTTAAAAAATGCAATTTTTGTGGAGATTTACTATATTGGTATGTTAATTTGTTCAAGAGTGTATTAATTAACTGTAAATAATTTTTTTTAATCAACTGCTACACAACGAAACTAATGGAAAATAATTTAGTGAAAACGTATTGCTTTTCTATGACGTGTTATTTTAAATACACCATATTTTTTAAATGTCAATGTGGATGAAGTGCCGCATTAAAAAAAATTGTTTTTAAAAATGTCTAATTTTTACATGATTTATACGTATTAACAAATATTGTTATGTATATACGTTACTAATTGTAAATAAACTTATTTGTGTTTTAAAATAATTATTTTTTCTATTTACAATAACTAACATAATAAAAAATACATGAAAATACTAATCTGATTAAAGTGAAATCATTTCTTAAAATCGTTTCAAGTTTTTTAAACATTTACTATTTTATAAGCAGCGCTTGTATTTATTTCGGAATGTCAGTGTGAATGACCTCTGACATTGATCTAGTTTAGCTGAACTATATTACTGTCACTACGTACAGGGTGATTCACTATATTTTGATCCCCCCTCTAACTTTTTTGTTTTAAGTTGCACGATTTTTTATAAATTTTTCGAAAATGATAGTATAAAAGCAAATGAAGTCCAAACAAAATGGCCGTGGGTGTTAACTTTGTTAAGTTAAATAGAACACCCTGTATATTTTTACATATTTGGATAGAACGGTCCCTCTCGAGCATAGTCATATGGGCCTAATTAGTGAGATTTAGTTAAAATACCTATACGCATTTTGGATCATATCAACGTCCGATCTGTCAAAATATATTATAACCAAATCTGTAAATCCTTACGTAGTTGAAAAAAGGCAGAAATGCCTGAAAGAGGCTTAACAATTACAAGATGTCTTATTTTCTTAATAAAAAACCTTCTTTTCGTTTTTTAATAGTATCTCGCTTATTGTTAGAGATGAACCCAGCAAACCTTACATGACTATGCTCGACAGGGAACGTTCTATCCAAATATGTAAAAATATACAGGGTGTTCCATTTAACTTAACAAAGTTAACATCCGCGGTCATTTTGTTTGGACTTAATTTGTTTTTCTAAAACATCGTGCAACTTTTGTATTTCACATTTTTTTTTTTATAACTAAAAACAAAAAAGTTAATGGGGGAGTCAAAATATAGTGAATCACCCTGTACAGGCGGCGAGTATGTAAATATGGCATGTTTCCAATATTTTTCTTATTAAACCACTTAAGCAACGAATTGGTGGTAGACATAATAAATTATTCCAAAATAAATACAATAGTAAGAAAACTTAAACGTGAACATTTTAAATTTAACGCTTATGAAGGGAGGTGGGGGGGTCAACGGAGGATAGCCTCTGCTGTTCCGTTTACATGCTGTATCTTCCCCTTTAAGAATCAAGCACCGCCGATTGTCTTGCAGGTGTTGTGATAACTTTATCAGTTATTTGTTTCACAATCAGTATCTAGTAACAGTACACAGTATATTCTTCTGTTTTCGTTTTAAAGTTTTTGGGTGATATTATGAAAAAGAATGTATACGAATAAGAAAGATTACTGATTAGAGCCTACTTTTGTCTGGAGAAAACAATTCTGCTGCAAGAAGACGATATCAGATGAATTATCCCAAAGAGCAGTACCTACTTCACGGCGAGTGGTGTGAAAACTTGCTTTTTAATAATCTTTCCTTTAACCCTCCGACGGGCGCGCCTGCGGCAAAATGCCG
The DNA here is from genome assembly GCF_000390285.2 of Anoplophora glabripennis. Classification (NCBI taxonomy): domain Eukaryota; kingdom Metazoa; phylum Arthropoda; class Insecta; order Coleoptera; family Cerambycidae; genus Anoplophora; species Anoplophora glabripennis. Next base: position 60,738 of record NW_019417677.1, on the reverse strand, counting down.
CAGTTTTGATATTTTTCATCATAACTGAGTTATCATTGGTCATGTCCTTTCACGCGTTTAGGGATTCCCCATTGATACCNAGAAGACGACAGTTTCTGAAAAATCTTGCCTTAGACCTGATGAAGGAACATCTGAAGGAAAGAGCTGGGATTCAAAGTCTTCCTAAAGATCTACAAGTTATTCTTGGAAAAGTATAAGGAGAACCATTCATCTGTTAGAGATGATGTAAAGTTTGGTATTTGTTACATGTGTGGCAAACATAAAAATAATAGAACAAAAATAAAATGTCAAAAATGCGACAGGAATATTTGCAAAAAACACAGCACTATATCAGTTGAATGTTCCGCTTGTAACAATGAGCAAATGGAAGTGGATTAGTTTTCTTAAGTAGCTATAATTTGAATTTTTCCATAAATTAAATAAAAAACTAAGTAGTATTTACTACTTATTCTGTATGATATTGTAGTAATTAATGTTAATATAAAGAAATATTGATTTGCGGTGTAAAAGCCGCAACGCGCCCGTTCGTGCAACTCTTAACAGCGCGCCCGCCGAAGGGTTAAATTATGAGATTTGACAATGCATAACCCAGTTTTCAATTGTCCATGCGCTGCGACTAACACGCGCCGTTGTAACTAGCTGGTCCAGCGGCGGCTGGGTAGGAAAATTATAAAATAGATTAAAAAAAATTAATCCTCCCAAGTACGGAGTTCAAGTAGAAAACTTTCGAGCAAGTCTCATATTTGAGTCACGTAGTTTCGACAACTGACAATGTCGTACAGAGCGCAGCTGTGTGCGGGACAGATTGATGTTGATGGAAACTTATATTTGCGCCATTAAGCCTATGCTAAATATAGTCAACTTTGATTAAGCATAACTCAGAAACTACGTGATAAAATGTGCTGAAATTTTGCAAAAGTATTTATCAGGTGCATAATTAATTATACTGAAAGTTTCGTAATTATCTTGTATAATGTCCATTTAGGTCATAACTACCTTAAGTTCTCACGACGAAATTTGAAAAAATAAACTATTGCTACGTGTTTCTAAAGGTCAAAGGTAGCCTCTGTGTAAATATGACCCCCACTCAATTCTAAGCAACTTTCCTTAATAACATAATTCTGTATTGTTAAAAATACAGGCAGTTTATTCTTGAACGATTTTTATATTTACCGATTTTCGGATCACCCTGTACATGCAAGATAAAAGTTCTCCATGCCAACCGCATTTTAAAGACAAGCAAAAATTTTAATTTTTTTAATTTTAATCAAGAATGCCTGTTTCGTATAAAATGAAATATAAAAATATTTTCACTCTTCCACTATAACCGTGGATATACTATATACCTATATAAATATTTTCTTATATAACTTTTTTCTTCACTTCTTAAAAAATTAAAATTTTGAAATCAATACCTTTACTGAGATTGAGAATAAAAATTATTAAAATCTTGCTCAATAAAATTATAAGTATAACTAACGAAGTACAAGATTGATCTACAAAATGATTTAACAAGTTAATAAAGAGAGTAACCTTGCATGTTTAGAAAGTACAAGTAATCTAACGTGTATGACAGAAAAGTCGTTAAATAAATAGGTAGTATTCCTTTGTATCAAGTACAATTCAATTACTTACAAATTTAATTTCTTATATCATGTACTCCGGCACACACTGGAAAGCGCACTTTGGACTAGTTTCTGATTCAATCAAGAACTCCCACATGATGGATTAATAAAGACCCTTGCACAACAGGTTGTTCCCTTAACTCTCAGCTTATTTGGAAGAAACACTCATTTGCAGGGGGCTACGAGTAGGTTAAGATAGTCAAATATAGTTAGACAGAAGCAGAAGAACTTACCACTTGAAATTCATATCAAGTTATAAACAATCATTGAAATCTTCATTAATGGCTTAATTACAATGACACTACTTACAAAAATTTCTACATCATAAATCATGTAACATCAGTTAGAGTAGTTAGATCAAGATACTAATAGGCTCGGGGAAACCAAGGACCAACAGAACATGAATTGTATGCTGTCATCTCCTAGCGATTGGACCAATTCATTTAACTGTTTACACGTAGAAAACAATGAAGTGTAACAAATGGGTCGAATTTTGTGTGTAAAATATTTGCTCCAGTCCATTTTAACTGTAATTGTGTGTGTGTGTGTGGTGTGTGTGTGTGTGTGTGTGTGTGAGTGCGTGTGAGTGTGTGTGTGTGTGTGTGTGTGTGTGTGTGTGTGTGTGTGTGTGTGTGTGTGTGTGTGTGTGTGAGTGAGTGAGTGAGTGAGTGAGTGAGTGAGTGAGTGAGTGAGTGAGTGAGTGTGTGTGTGTGTGTGTGTGTGTGTGTGTGTGTGTGTGTGTGTGTGTGTGTGTGTGTGTGTGTGTGTGTGTGTGTGTGTGTGTGTGTGTGTGTGTGTGTGTGTGTGTGTGTGTGTGTGTGTGTGTGTGTGTGTGTGTGTGTGTGTGTGTGTGTGTGTGTGTGTGTGTGTGTGTGTGTGTGTGTGTGTGTGTGTGTGTGTGTGTGTGTGTGTGTGTGTGTGTGTGTGTGTGTGTGTGTGTGTGTGTGTGTGTGTGTGTGTGTGTGTGTGTGTGTGTGTGTGTGTGTGTGTGTGTGTGTGTGTGTGTGTGTGTGTGTGTGTGTGTGTGTGTGTGTGTGTGTGTGTGTGTGTGTGTGTGTGTGTGTGTGTGTGTGTGTGTGTGTGTGTGTGTGTGTGTGTGTGTGTGTGTGTGTGTGTGTGTGTGTGTGTGTGTGTGTGTGTGTGTGTGTGTGTGTGTGTGTGTGTGTGTGTGTGTGTGTGTGTGTGTGTGTGTGTGTGTGTGTGTGTGTGTGTGTGTGTGTGTGTGTGTGTGTGTGTGTGTGTGTGTGTGTGTGTGTGTGTGTGTGTGTGTGTGTGTGTGTGTGTGTGTGTGTGTGTGTGTGTGTGTGTGTGTGTGTGTGTGTGTGTGTGTGTGTGTGTGTGTGTGTGTGTGTGTGTGTGTGTGTGTGTGTGTGTGTGTGTGTGTGTGTGTGTGTGTGTGTGTGTGTGTGTGTGTGTGTGTGTGTGTGTGTGTGTGTGTGTGTGTGTGTGTGTGTGTGTGTGTGTGTGTGTGTGTGTGTGTGTGTGTGTGTGTGTGTGTGTGTGTGTGTGTGTGTGTGTGTGTGTGTGTGTGTGTGTGTGTGTGTGTGTGTGTGTGTGTGTGTGTGTGTGTGTGTGTGTGTGTGTGTGTGTGTGTGTGTGTGTGTGTGTGTGTGTGTGTGTGTGTGTGTGTGTGTGTGTGTGTGTGTGTGTGTGTGTGTGTGTGTGTGTGTGTGTGTGTGTGTGTGTGTGTGTGTGTGTGTGTGTGTGTGTGTGTGTGTGTGTGTGTGTGTGTGTGTGTGTGTGTNTGTGTGTGTGTGTGTGTGTGTGTCTGTGTGTGTGTGTGTGTGCGTGTGTGTGCGTGCGTGCGTGTGTGTGTGTGTGTCTGTGTGTGTGTCTGTGTGTGTGTTTGTTCCGAGAATTGTTTAAATATTATGAACTTTTAATTTTTTTTCCACTATAGTGAATTTCCATGTACATTATTTTAAAATATCCTGTTCTATCATATAAGTAGTTTTTTTAAATAATTAGTAAATAAGTAAGTATTTATTACCATTTCTACGTACATAGTACATTTTTAGTCAGCATTAATTTCTAAAAAGTATAACACTATAAAAACAGTTATTCAATAAAAAGTTTTTACACAATTTATGGAACTCGTTAAAACTTAAAATATCCACATCCACGTTAAAACCCCTAAAATGATGTGCAATGGCGTTATATAACAAAATATTGAATTTATTATTTTGAGTGATACAAATTCTGGAAAAGTCCGTAACAAAATCATTAGAATTCCTGGTATTATACGAGTGAATATCAGAATATTTAAGAAACTTGCTTCTATTATGGTGTATTTGCAATAGTTTCAAAAATATACAGGGTGATTCACAACTTATCCAAAAAAATTTGGGAATAGATGCAGCATGAGAAATGGAATCAATATCGTAAAAAAAATTTTTGTAAAATCCTTATAGTGTCCGAGAAAAAAATATTGAAGTTATAGTACATTCAACCACTACATAGCTAGTCAACTGTAGTCTCTAGCGTCATTCGCCACGTGGCCTCAACGACTCCGAATACTGAATTCGGATTTTGCGATCGTCGTTGCGATATTTACCTGTTATATGTGGTGTTTACAATAGGCTTTTAGTAGTTAGTGTCAAAAATATTTACGTGTACTCGGAGTTGATGGATATCGTTTTAATTTATGGTGAAGCATTTGTGTTATGGTGAAACAAGACCACATTTGTGTTCGTTCGTAGAAACTGAGTACAACAGACCCAATTGTGTTTACACATTTGTGGATAAAATATTGAACAATTGTTGTAACATCGGGTATGTCAAATGATTTTATTACATAAACACAAATTAATTTTATTAATTAATAAAGGCAAAAGCAGTTGAATTTGCCGACATAAAATAGGTGCGATAAAATTATATTTACATATTTCTTTCCTTGCGAAAGTTTTTGTCCGTTTTTATCACACTGCCATGCCGGTCGCATTGTGCTAGGTCAGGTTTTACAGTGGACCAGTTTCCAGTGCCGTGCAGAAGTGTATTTTTAAATCATTTTCGAACTGCCCTTTTTGATTTTTTCTTTACAAAGCTGTATTTGTAAGGGTCCCCTGTACATCCAGAATTTTTTTTTTGGATAAGTTCTGAATCACCCTGTATAATACAAGGCAGCGGCACCATATGATATTGCCTAAATAAGGATTGACAAGAAGTCCCACAGGGTACACCCGCAAGAATGCGTATTGCTGATTTTTGCAAAACAAAAATTCTATTAATTGAATTAGAATTAGCCCACAATGTTATGCCATAAGTTAAGTGGAAACAAAAATCCTATTAATTGAATTAGAATTACCCCACAATGTTATCCCATAAGTTAAGTGGCTATGAACTATAGCAAAATACACTGTTCTCAAAGTATCCTCTGAGAGAATGTTGAAGCAACTTCATACAAAAAATTTGAGACAACAACCTTGAGCAAAGTCTGTCTACTTGTGTTGACCAACTTAAATTAGTATCAAAATAAATTCCAAGTAATTTGGCACTAGCTTTTTGTATTCGTTTATCAGAAGTAAATAACAAATTGTGTCTTGGTATTGTTTAATTTTAATAGATTTGATGAAAACCAATTTTTAGCAGTCAGTACACAGTCATTACTCAATTTTGGACATGGGCTGACCAGAATCGTATCATCAGCAAACAAAACACATGAATTTTCACCAATGGAAAAAGGCAAATCGTTAACATAAACGAAAAACAGAATTGGACCTAAACCAGAGCCTTGAGGCACTCCGTTATTTATGGAGAGTAGACCTGGCTCATGATCATTCATACTAACATATTGTTGTCTGTGGGATAAGTATGATGATAGCAAACTTAGTGTATTACCTCTGAAACCGTACTATTCTAATTTGTTTAGCAAAATATTAACATTAACACAATCGAATGCTTTAGTGAGGTCACACATAGTAGTCGTTGTACTCATTCCCTTATCGAATCCATCTACTATCTTATCCACTAATTTCAGTAAGGCTTTGACAGTTGATTTATCTTTACGAAAACCAAACTGAGAATGTGAGAAAATATTCATTTCTTCACAGTATTTAACAATTCTACACTTAATAATTATTTCAAAGACTTTACTGATTATAGGTACTATGGATATGGATCTGAAATTGTCAAGGGCACCGTGATCATTTTTTTTATGTAAAGGAAGAACTTTAGTTATCTTCAATGAGTCAGGCCACTTACCCTCATCAATGCATTTATTAAATAATAATGCAAGTGGTTTAACCAATGATTCAGTTACAGATTTTAGTGCATGACTATTTAAATAGTAATAATCCAAACAACTGGAATTCTTCAATTGAGATATTGTCTGATATACACCTGCTTCCAAAATAGATTGTATAAAAAATGAAGATGCAGGTTTAGGTGCATTGTTTAAAAAGGAAAAGCTATCAACATTAGCTTTATCAACTGACTGAAGCACTATATCACAAATGGACATGAAATATGAATTAAATTCATCCGGTTTAAGTGTAATCTGTTTAACTTATTGTTTACTTTTCTTTCCTTGTTCACAATTTACCAAAAAGTTTTACTTCTATTTTCCGAAGAATTTATTTCAATTATATAGAAATTAGATTTTTCATATCTTAAAGCCTTTCTATAATTTGTTCTGTTTTTAGGAAAAACAATTTGTTCTGTTTTTAGGAAAAACAGTAAAATTAGCATCTGTTGGTTTACTATTAAAGTCTTTTTAGACATATTTACGTCTTTTCGCAATTTACGAAGTCTTTTGTTAAACGACCTTACATTTTTAGGTCCGTTACATATTGATTTAACAGGAAAACAAGTGTCTGCAGTAGAGCTCAATGCATTCAAAACATGTAAAGCAAGATCATTAGAACTGAGTTCAGTCAAATAATTATCATTCCACTGTAATTCCTTTATCCTTCGCGAAAATTTAGAAACATTTTTAGAGACAATTCTAGCTCTACAGTCTTTTGAATGACACATTCTCATATCGGAAAAAACGCAAAGGAATACAGCAAGATAATCTGATATACAAAGGTCACAAGTTCTTACCTTTAACCTGTCTGATGGAATATTATTCTTAATGTTATCTAAACACAATCTAATTCTAGTAATTCTAGTAGGCACATCTAGCAGTAAATAATTATTAGTTACATTTTTCTCTTTATTGTTTAACTTCTTTTCTTAAATATAAATTACATTTCACGCTAATATCTGTCACTTACTAAAAGGTGGATATACGTGTGGAACAAAAGGAAAAGAAGAGACTCGTGTTTAATACACGGTACACTGCTAGTGTGTGTTATATTGCTCCCAGAACTATAATTTTATTACGCGCTTTTCTCTCAATTTTTCCCCATTTTCCAATCCGTTGTTAATTAATTCCTTTCAACTGAAACTGAAAGTGTAATTGTACGAGCTACAGTTCACAAGTAGCAATCCTCATATAACACTGAGATTTAGATAAATGCTATTGCCGCCTTTTTCAAATAAAATTTTAACTATACACACATAATATTATATTCAAATTCTCATACTGTTCTTATAACACATTTTCATTTGTTATTAACCAAACGATCTCAAATAATCTAATTAATTTACATATAAATTTATTTCTATATTCATTGATATCAATCATATTATTTGCTCTCACACTTTTTTTCTCACTTAATAATAACTTGCTGTTTATTTTTTATATTTATTGTAATAATTGTTCTCCGACTATTACTTAATTGCTTAATAAAAGATGCTCATTTTCATGCCCTTTTTCACCCTTATCAAGGAAGGCACTTATTTCAGAAACACCCTTTATTTCTCTAGTGTATACTCTATTCACGAAATTTTGTAACTATTCAATAGAAATTATCTATATAAATTTTGTGTACTTATTTACAACAATCATTCTGACTGCTGTTGCTATTAAATAAAACAATCACGTGCCTAACAGTTGTTAATCGAATTACTGAATTATGTGACTTATTAAATGATTCAGTTACTAACAATTCTTTGCACACAATATTTAAATTACGACATGAAAATACAGTGAAACTTCTCCACAGCGGACTCTGAAGAGGAAAATAATTGTCCGTTATGTAGACGCGTCCGTTGTCGAGGAGTCTTCAATAAAATTCGATAAAAGTGTGTAAAAGTAAAAATAAATTTATTTATTCATAGCTGTATGGTATACACATTGTCACAAATATTTCATGTTGCATTTATATATTATTTCTAGTTACATATTATCTATAATAATAATTATTGAAAAAAAAATACATATTACATTACATATTATTAACATTATATATTCCACATGTGATGTTACTTCAGAAATTTTTTGTGTTGCTACCATATCGCCTTTAGAAATAAAAAACAACTCTAGATTTCTTAGTGTTTGGTAGGCCTCACTAATATTATTGACAGTAGGAAACACCTGTTCATCGTCACTCTCAGTGTCGGAGATATGGAGTTTGATTTTTTTCTCTGTAATCACCAACACAACTAACTAAACTTACTTCAGAATTTTCAGTCTCCAAGGCGGCATCGATTTCCACGTAATTTTCAAAGTTTTCAATTCCATTTTCTTTGCAAAATGTTGACAATGTAAATCATCCTCAGGATCGTCTATTCCTCAGGCGATGTCTCAGTTTCTTCTGCATCATCTGTGGTGTTGTTTAAAAAACCGCACCTAAGAAAACATTTTTTTATCGTTTTTGCTTGGACATTTTTCTATGCTGCCACTATCCAAATCAATGCAATGCAATTGTTATAGATTTCTCCAATTCAGTCGTTGATAATGAACATTCTTCGCATTAAAAATTTTCTATATAGTGTAAAATTTTTTATTATTCCTTGGTCCAGCGGATAAATTCTTGTAGCAGATAGCATGTAATTTTTAAGCAGCCTAAATCTTACCCTCAATAAATAGTTTATTACCTATGTTATTGTCCATTGTAAAGAGTAAACATTACAACCAAAACAATATGTAAGGTCCAAAAAAAGGTCTGTTGATAAGAGGTATTTCATACAGATACCTACATAAGAAATGTTTGGTGACTGAAAAACATTCCGTTTAGTAGAAGTTTCCGTCGTCTAGAGGTGTCCGTTAACAGAAGTTTCACTGTATCTCTGAACTTTATAAAGAATTTAGTGAATTTATTGTCAATATGATTAATCCAAGATGGTGACTGATGACCTGGACGATGAGGACATTGGTATAGAAATAGATAATAAATATTACACTGTCAAGTCTAATTGTGGTAATTATTTGAAACTCATACGATATCTCAAGCTACCATTGAGAATCAAAATTACAATGTTAATTTACGTAAATTAGATTTACCAAAAATTGACGGAGATGTTAAAAATTGGTCAAGTTTTATATCGTTATATTATGCTCTAATTCATAATAATCAAACTTCGACAACAATAGTGTAATATTAGAAATAACAACAAAGATTCAACAAAATAGATAGTTTCCACCCCTTTGACGGGTACAGGCAAAGCAGTTGAGAGCTGTTCTGCTCAGTGCACTATAACCATTGCGCAGTAAAAACTAGAAAAAATTGATCTCCCACATCTTCACCCCAGCAGAGGGTAGTTCACCTCTCTAGGAGGCTTGTTCTCTGGCTGTGTTCATCCTCCACCATCTCCATTGCATTCTCAAGAGCTTGTAAGCTAGAAGCTTTCATGATGCAGATTTTTTTTTCCGGAAGGGTATAGAAGAGGTATTAACCCCTTCGGGGGAGCCCTTGACAATATAAAATGAGAGCACGAGGGTTGCAAGGTGGCCATTCATACTCCTCTTGCAATGATATTTACCCCTATTTAAGGAATGTTTTTGACTCTACATAAAAATTTAAGGGGTACACGAAATTTTTTGACCCCGGATTCAGATTCAGCGTCGAAAAATACATAGGAATATGGTTAGTAATCAGATCACAACTTTTTTTTTGTGGGGCTGTGTAATATAACTGAATAATGACAACTATTTCATTGCTTATAATAATTTATTACATTATCAGGATAATGCCCCAAATGCTACAAACAACTCCCTTCGAGATTTGAAAAAATTATTGACTACATTTAAAAACAATTTATTTTTAAGAACTTAAAACTTGAAATGAATGATTTTTTCAACTTCATTTTATTTCACAAATTTAGTAATAAAATTGATTCTGATAGGTACATTAACTAGATTTGAAATTCACCACTCATTTACTGCAATTCCTAAGTGTGAAGAACTTTTTGAATTTGCTCATAACCAATTAATAGTGTAGCTCTCATTCAAAATAAACCATCTAGAACTCCAAATAAATTTAATAATAAAAAATCTTTCTCACAAAGGATAAGTCAATTTATAGTCAGCATCCTCTCCATTTTTAGTTAACCGCGTTCTGCTCTAGCTTGTTTCTGATGAATTTATTAATTTTGCTCTCGCTTATTAGATTTTATCGAATGATGTGTACATCGATGAACTCGTCACTAGTTGTGATACCATTAATGAAGCCAAATTTCTTGTAGATCAATTAATATTCTTCAAAACGGAGGTTTTGAGTTGCACTAGTGGACCAGTAATGAACTCACTATTCTTAAAGATGTTCTCAAGTCTGATTGTCATCAAAGCTCCTTATCTTTTCACACACAAGGAGGATGGTCAATTAAAATTTTAGATAGGCTTTACACAAAACATATGATGTTATCAGAAATAGCCTATATATTTAATCCTATAGAACTTCTCACAACATTAACGTTTTACTCTAAATATCTCATGCAATATTTATTTCAATACGTTGGTTACAATATAAAAAACAATTACCAATTATTTCTTTTTTAAGATTACCTCTAATTAATCACAATCAAGCTTTATTCTGTGATCTCCATGCTTTCTCAGACAGTCCCGAAAAAGGCTACGCTACAGTGGCATATGCCAGATTCTCATTACCTAATATTTTTAAAATAGTGTTCGTTTGTGCAAAATCTAAGGTCGGACAATTGAAAAGGCTGTCTTTACCTCGTCTAGAATTACGTGTAGCAATTCCCTTGTCAAACATGATCACATATATTCTGAATGTTTTCTCTTGTAAATTAAAATTTTCTAATGTGTTTGCTTCGACTGATTCTATGGGTGCATTGACATGGATCCGTTCACCTCCACACCGATGAAAAACATCACTAATAGAATAAGTCATATTCAAGAGAAATTTCCCCAAGTAATTGGCATCAGGTTTTGTCTATAGAGAATCCTACTGACTGTGCCTTTCGAGGCTTGGTACTGTCAGTCCATCCTCTTTGGTGGATAGGACCTTCATGGTTAAACATTCCCTAAGGTTCTTGGTCTGTATCAGCTCCATAAATTAAGATAAAATTTTCTACTATTAACATTGAAGAAAAAAGATCCAATCTTCTCTACTTTTGCATTGCTAGATGCTCCAAATTACGTTCTCGAAAAATTCTCCTCTTTCTCTCTAAAATAAAACGTATAGTACCATACTGCCTTCGTTTTATTCATACAGAAGTTGTAGGGGGCTATCTTGACATGACCTTGACCTTGACTTCAAGGTCGTTTGAAGATCAAATTCAAGATTTTAAATAGGACCATCTTTTTTTACCTCGGAAAATACAAGAGTGTGAAGTTTGCAATAAGATATGAACTTAACCTCAAGATCAAGATCAGATATCAAGGTCATTTTAAGGTCGAAAAACTGTATAATTATTAACTACTTTTAGCACTACCTAATAACGACGTGGACGTAGTAGTATTTTATTCCCTTTGAGGTGCTGTGTTCCGCAGTTGTGTACAAACTTTTCCAGTTCGGATCAATAAGTGCATTGAAGTTGAAGATAGAAAATTTGAGCACTTATTGAAATAAGTTTATTTCAAACAGGTAAGACGACCATACCAAATTGTGACAGGTGAGGGGACTTACCGAAAACAAGCATATCTTATTGTAAAACTTTCCACTCTTGTAATTTCTGAGGTCAAAAAGGGGGTCCCATTTAAAATTTTGAATTTAATCTTCAAACAACCTCAAGGTCAAGGTCATTTTCAAGGTAATGTCAAGATAGCCCCCTTTTCACCCTACAACTTTTGTTTGAAACATTTAAAAAAAAGTGATCCAAAAAGATAATCCGTTATCTCAAGATTCTTGTTTTTTTGTTTTTTATAGACATTTTATGGCCAAAATATGGATTAAATCGAAAAAATAATAACAAAGTATTTTTTTCGTTTTTCAATCAAATCCTTGGTAAACAATGGGTGTTTCCACTAAAAAAATCAACTTCCGGTTTTAAAACACCCCTTCGGTGCCCTACAGTTTTTATCTGAAACATTTTTCTTTTCGAAATAATCGAATCCAACTGATATTATTTTATCTCAAGATAAATGCTCCACCCGGTATATGCGAAAATTAAATTGATGTACACGGTCTCCTTAGAACAGGCGGTCGTCTTATTTATTCTAGTTTGTCATATGATAAAAAATATTCTCTTCTGTTACCTTATCATCATCGCTCGACTCAATTTATAACTAGAGATGTTCATAAGCAACACCTTCTACCTGGTCTTCAAACAGTTTTTGTTGGCCCAAAATTTCTGAATTTTATCTCCCCGCTAAGCCTTTCGCCAAGTTCTCTCCCTGTTATAAATGTTTTCAATTAAAACCTGTTACCTTTCAGCCTCTTATGGGTAACTTACCCTCCACACATATAAATCAAGTCAAGCCATTTTCCTGTGTGGGAGTACACTATGGTGAGCCCTCTTTCATTACTATAATAAAATCGCAAAAGGCATATGTGTGTTTAATCTTATATTTTACCATTAAAGCAATCCATTTGGAACTGGCTTCTGATTTATTTATCTATCTTGCTACTCTTAGACGTTTCATTGGTCAGAGAGGTTCACAGCCATTGCAGAATTAACCTTTGTGGTGCATATTGCAAGAATATATGCAAAGGGCAACTAAACAAGAAAATATTAGGTGGTCATTTAATCATCATCATTAATCATTCAGCACCTCGTTTTGGAATACTGTGGGGGCCGCTTATTAAGTCAGTTAAACCCACCTTTTCCGTATTATCAGACAACATAGCTTCGCCCCAGACCGCTACTGGAATAGGACAGCAGGTTTATATTTCCAAATTGCCAATAGAGTATACCACCAGCAGAATTTTAGGAAGAATCGAATGCATTCCTACGTGTATCCTAACATATAAACCATGCGTACTTACGGATTTATTTTGTACACTTTTTTATCAATACCTGTTTTTTGCGTTACTGTATTTACTTAAATGTATGATGTACGTATTGATAAAAATGTTTTAAAGAATCAACGAATATCTATGTAATTTTATATGATATTCTGCAGTGGTATCACACTTAAGACATTTAATCATAATTTCGTAAATTAGCTACTGTTTTCATTTTTGCAGAAAATATATTTCTAAATAAACGAAATTCGTAATGATATTTTAAACAGGTTGTAATATAATTTTTTTAATATTTAATGATGAAGATAAATTTATTTAATATGTAAGGTGGAATGTATGTAAAAAAATCATCAAAAAACTTAATATTCATCCTTATTGAAATAACAAATAATTTACTATTTATTGCTTTAAAACCCAAATTTAGAATTATCAAACATTTCGTCCTGTATTTTTTCTTTCAATACTTGTAAATGAGGTCTTTAATAATATATTTTGTTAAAATGTCCCCACAAATATATGACTGAGATCGGGGCTGCTTTCTGGCCACCTAAGGTTTCTAACAATACTTTTTACAGTGTTCTGTCATTTTTGTCTGATTGTGTGTGAGAGAGATACAGTTACAGTGTGCGATAGAGATAGAGTGACTTTGTCCCCATAGGGGCTTTTCTCTCTCTGTCTCTCTCTCTCTGCTGTTTTCAGGAGTCTCTGGGGCTTCCCCAGCATCTTCAGGACACCTAGAGGTAGGGCGCGTGGCGTTTTTAGCCTGTCATCGAGCTATGATGTCACAACGTATGAGAAAAAAAACTGTTTTTGCTCGTAACTCGGAAATGGCTGGAAATATAAACAAATCTCCCGTTGATTCTGGGTAGAGCACTCGGTGGGTGAAGCAGAGCTAGGTGTCACATTATATAAAAGGAAAAAAAACAGTATTTGCTTTTACCTCGAAAATTACTCGAAATATCAAAAAATCTCCTATGAGTGGTGATAAAGTGAAAAACGTACGAAGTCCACAAGTCAAAAAAAATCGGGACCAACGGTATGTGATATCATAGAATAAAAAAGTGTTTATAACTCGGAAACGGTGCGTTGAGTCGAAAAAATAATTGAAAAAATCTCCCCACACCCCCGGATCTAATTGTGCCTTCTGCGTTGAATGCAAAAGGTCCGTACGTTGAAAATAAATTTCGGAAACAAAAGGTGTGTGAGGAGATACAGTAAAAAAAGGTTTTATAAGTCGGAAACGGCGCGTTGAATCGAAAAAATAATTAAAAAAATCTCCCTACCTCCCTGGTTCTGATTGTCCGTTCTGAGTTGAATGCAAAATGTCTGAAGTACGCATGTCGAAAATAAATTTTGGAAACAAGAGGTGTGTGACGTCATATAGTAAAAAGGCCGTATAACTCGGAAACGGTGCGTTGAATCGAAAAAATAATTTAAAAAAATCTCCCCACGCTCCGGGTTGTGATTATCCCTTCTGTATTGAATGGAAAAGGTCCGAAGTTCGTCTGTCGAAAAACAAAAAAGTTAGTCAATAAGTGCAACAGCAGTAGCCAACGCATTATCTTATTTCTCATTGATCGATTTGTAGTTCTTTTTTTTAAATAAATTTCATATCAACCCCTTGAAGTTCCAACAATTAAATAGGGTACTATTCATAATGAAATTTTACATTTTTTAATTTTTTTGAAATAAATAATTAATTAGGTAAATTCATAGTTTCAATTCTAACTTGATTTATTTTATTTAGCATTTAACACAAATGTCATTTCCTAACAAAAGATAAATTTCATATAACTCTTCAATTACATAATTAAATGCATTAAATTTATTTGGCAACAAAGCCACAGCTAGAACCTAGAACCTATTACCGAGTAGAAGAGTTACCACGTTAAATTTTATTGCTGGATGCCGGCTAACAAGACCCTGCATCCATTTTAGGTTGCCAATTTCCAGCATAGGAGATCAAATTCCTAGTTAATTATGAAAAATTTTACATAATTTTAGTCCAAATTGAATCGTTACTTAATTCTAGATCTCTTTGCGTGACCCTAATGACTTTTCCGTCCTCACGCCAGACCATTTTTTAACATTAGAATCTCTTATGAATATACCGGATACTGACCTCACATATTTAAATATGAATCACCTTAATATGTGACAGTTATTACAACGCTGCACCAAGATTTTTGGAAAATATGGCATAGCGAATATTTACACTCTTCACTCTTCAATAACGTAGTAAATGGATTGATAATTTAAGAATTAAAATTGGTATATTCTAATAAAAATTATTCAACTGCACTTACGCGTTGGAAACTAGGTCGAATAATTAAAACTCATCCTGGTAGTGACAGAATAATTCGTATTGTAACTATCAGAACTTCTCAACGAAGCTTATTGCAAAGACCTTTGGTAAAGCTTTGCCCTTTACCAAATAAATAATTTGACTGAAAACATTGTTTGTTTTGGTAGGTGGTACGTTACTGCATCAGTTATAGTATACAGGGTGTTTTAGGAAACATGAGCCACATTCGGGGGCAGACTCCTAACCTAAAAAAAATATTATTTTTTCGTATCAACATGGTTCTGATTTTGCTTCGTTCCTTAGCAACAGGGTGTCAAAGTTTTAAAATAAAGTATGTTTTTTCCAAAAATATAGATTTCCACTTGAGGGAATTAAATGAAATTTGGACAACTAACTATTTACAACCGAATACACATTCTTAGGTATTATTATGTTGAACATGAATTACAGGACCGGACTTTCTTGCAAGCCCTTGGATTTAATCAAAGAAAAAATTGGTTCTCCGTTGAGATTTCTAAATTAAATGTCCTCGGAAATTAAAATTTTGGGATACTTTCAACAATTCCTATAAAATGTTATATTATGTTTATCGAGTTGTTTATTGTAAGTACGTAATTCATAATTAATTCTAGATAAATAAATAATTGTTTATATTACATTTAAAATACCGAAAACTCGAGGGAAAACGAAAAAATAGTAAGTCAATTTTTGGTAAAAATTGAGCTAGAATTTAACCCATGCAATTATTAATTAGAAATCTTATTGGAGAATACATTTATTTCTTTGATTAAATCCAAGAGCTTGCAAGTAAGTCCAGTCCTATAATTCATGTTCAACATAATAATACCTAGGAATATCTATTCAGTTGTCCAAATTTCATTTAATTCCCTCAAATGGAAATCTAGATTTTTAGAAAAAACATATATTACTTTAAAACTTTGACACTTTGTAGCTAAGGAACGAAGATAAATCGGACCCATGTTGATATGAAAGAATAATCTTGTTTTTAGATTAGGAATTTGCCCCCAAGCGTTGGCCCATATATTCTGAAACCCAAGCAGTTTCTTTAAATAATTGGTAAATAATATTTTTCTCTTTATTGTTTAACTCCCCTTAAATATTGTACATGCCACGCTAATCTCTGGTACGTACTAAAAGATGGATATGCACGTGAAACAAAGGAAAATAAGATATTCTTGTTCAATATAAGATTCGCCACTGGTGTGTATTATTTTGCTTGCAGAACTATAATTTTATTACTGACTTTTCTCCCAATTTTTCCCTGTTTTCCAATCCATAATTATTTTCTTTTAACCGAAAGTGTGTGTTTGTACGGGATGCAATCCACACAAATCAGCAATCCTCACATAACATCTGCAGTCCCTATCTGTATTTGTATCATGTAGTGTAACATAAATTTATAGTGTGTACGTCTTGCGTTCCGTGTTTGCAGACACGCTGCGCTCCATTTTGTCGATTGTCTGTCGGTAAACAAGCGAACACAAAGAGGAGCGAAGCAATAGTGTGAACGGTTCGTATTAGAAGCACAAGTTAGTACGTGTCACTGTATCAATCAGCGTTGTGGTACTTATTCTGTAAATTTTAGGTGCAATCATGGAATGGAGTGAAGAAAAGTGTTTAGATTTAATCAAAGAGTACAAAAATATCCCAATTTTGTGGGATCCGAAAAATAAAAAACTCAAAGTCACAGCTAATCTGTCTTGCACTGAAATAGCTTCCCTAAATTTAGTATCTCTTTTTTGAATTCTTGGTCACACTAGATTGATAAAATATTCAAAATCTGAAGCATGCATGCGTGTGAAATTTTTGTAATGTGCTGATTGATTGAAATTTCAAATCTGAAAGTAATGCAACGCGGCGCTTCTTTCTTTGTACAAAGCATATTTCCAAAATCTTCGTGGACGTTTATAATTTTCCATTAAGTATATTATGTATTAGTATATAACTTGCTATCATAATAGATTCGTCTGGAGATGTTTTTATGACGAACGTTCTTCGAACACTGCAAATAAAGATGATGAATCTTAAGCTGGGATGAGTAACTGGCTTAAGATGCACTACCTTCCACTATCAAAATCACCTGAAGAAAATTATACCAAGTGAATCATTTTTTACATTACATTTTGAAAACTTAAAACCAACATAACTTTTAAAATTCAAATGGAACTGAAATGCTAATATAAGTAACTGCAAGTACAAAAAAGGGCAATTATCATTTCATTAAGAAAAAAAATGTAAGGTAACCAAAAATTTAAATTATAATATTCTTTCTTCTTTCAATTTCATTCCAAAATAGATAAAAATTCTAGGAAAAGCAACCAAAATTATGTTATTAATTGTTCTGTTTCAGATGCAAGTACCAAGTCATGGGAATACAGCTAATAATTCTGATCATGGTGAATGTTCCATGGATACATCACTCCTGATGGAAAGAAATCACATCCTGATCTCACCAATTGTCGTGGACTGACAACAATAAACCTGATATCTGCAAAATTTTTGGAGTTACATTGGCTAACGGGTGTGACGGGGTGTGAAAACAGTAAGTTTCCCAGAAACGGTTTTTAAAATTATGATTTTCATTCATGTTAATGCCTATGAAAATTTTCAACACCCGTAGATTCAAATGACTCAAAAATTAAATTAATACACTGACTATAAATTTCCAGTCCTCACAACCTTACATGAAAATTAAGGGTGTGAATCCTTGGGTCATTTTAAGAAGAAAACTTAATATCAACATATGTCCTAAACCTCTTAATTTTTGAGCTACAGGGTGTTACAGTTTTAAGAAAAAAATTACTTTTTTATTATAATTTTCTTATCACTCCAGATATTTTTATGAAATTTTGTACACACCTATTAATCATTAAGGAGCATTGTTTGATGTAAAAAATGTTTTAAAATCTTTGCCAATGACGTCTGTAGGAGGTTTGAACTAAACATTTTTGAAGAAAAAAATGGTACGCCACTGCTTCTAAAAACTAAAATTATTTTTAAAATCTCCATTTATTTTACAGCAAATTCGGTTCTTATACTTACTCTCGTACGACGCACCATTTGCACGTAAAAAAATGAAAACCAAAAAAAGTTTTTTCCCCAAGTTCATTGAGACTGCTTTTTGATATTTTGTTGCTATTTTGTAGACACCCACCATGCGTGGAAACACCTTTTGTGGCGCAAAAATTAATTTTCTACTTTCACAAATAATAACGTTTACGTAGACATAATATTAAATGTTTGGATAGAAAGAACGGTAAGCTCATTAAATGCCCCCTTAAAGCAAATTAAATAAAAATTAGTAGGCTGGGTAAAGTGTCATAATTTTTTACGCTTCTTTTCGCAATAAAGTTGACATTGATTTTTCATTATTAAAAAATTATTAGAGTAGGAGGTAAAATCTCATAAAAAATGGTAAATTTACAATCGGTGAATTAGCTGACATGCATTTTACTTATGAGGTTGCCGACGGAAATGCATACGAAGCCAGGAGGATATACCAAGAGCGGTATCCAAATCGCGTACTACCCGATCCAAGAACATTTTCTGGGATTCATAGACGTCTTCACGAAACCGGAAATCTAAAAGTAGACCACAGTGCTAAAGGAGTTCCTGAAACAGTAAGAACACCGGAACTTGAAGAAGGAATTTTACATGAAACTAGCACGAGGAAAATTGCGGCAACATTTAATGTTTCACACGTAGATACTTGTTTGGAAAATTCATATCGAAAATTTGTTATATCCATATCACATTGAAAGAGTCCAGGCATTACTCCCTAGAGATTTCCCGTTTATGTGAGTGGTTTCTTCTGGAAAATCCGTTATTTGACAGGTACATTATTTTTACTGATGAAGCTAGTTTTATTCGAAACTCAATACGAAATTTCCATAATAACCATTTGTGGGCGGATGAAAACCCTTTTGCAATTGTTGAATCAAATCATCAAGAACAGTTTTCAATACATGTTTGGGCTTGTACTATTGACGATTATTTGATAGGCCCATTTTTCCAAGAAGATTAGATGGACAATTGTGTTTGCACTTTCTTGAAGATCTGCCGCCAATGCTTGAAGACCTTCCTCTTTTATTAAGAAACCAGATGCTAATGCACGATGGTGCGCCTCCACATTTTAGCTTATATTACGGGTGTGTGAATTTTTAAATCACATCTATCGCGATCGGTGGATAGGCCGCGGAGGAACGCAGTCATGGCTGCCCAGATCTCTCGACCTTAATAGTTTAGACTACTTTTTCTGGGGTCATCTGAAAAGCTTAGTGTATGCAGTGCCGATTCAAACCGAAGAAGAGTTACGAAATC
Organism: Anoplophora glabripennis; assembly: GCF_000390285.2. Lineage (NCBI taxonomy): Eukaryota > Metazoa > Arthropoda > Insecta > Coleoptera > Cerambycidae > Anoplophora > Anoplophora glabripennis. The sequence continues at coordinate 41,275 of NW_019417677.1, read as the reverse complement.
GTATAATAGTATGCTGCCAAACCGTAAGAGACACCCCAGGAATTTTCGAAAATGTACGTCAGTCTATGCGAAGAAGAGTAGATGCTTGCATACGTGTGGGTGGAGGACACTTTCAACAACTACTGTAAATACATAATAAATACATTATGACACATTACCCAGCCTACTAATTTTTATTTCATTTGCTTTAAGGGGGCATTTAATGAGCTTACCGTTCTTTCTATCTAAATATTTAATATTATGATTACGTGAACGTAGAAAATTAATTTTTGCCCCACAAAAGGTGTTTCCACGCATGGTGGGTGTCTACAAAATGGCAACAAAATATCAAAAGCAGTCTCAATGAACTTGGGGAAACAACTTTTTTTGGTTTTCATTTTTTTACGTACAAATGGTGCGTCGTACGACAGTAAGTCTAGTGACCGAATTTGCTGTAAAATGGAGATTTTAAAAATAATTTTAGTTTTTAGAAAAACCAGTGGCGTACCATTTTTTTCTTCAAAAATGTTTAGTTCAAACCTCGTACGGACGTCATTGGCAAATATTTTAAAACATTTTTTACATCAAACAATGCTCCTTAATGATTAATAGGTGTGTACAAAATTGCATAAAAATATCTGGAGTGATAAGAAAATTATAATAAAAAAGTAAATTTTTTCTTAAAACTGTAACACCCTGTAGCTCAAAAATTAAGAGGTTTAGGACATATGTTGATATTAAGTTTTCTACTTAAAATGACCCAAGGATTCACACCCTTAAGTATCGGCATTCAATTAATAAACACCTTGTATATAATGTCTGTAAAATTTCTCTATGTGCGTAGCTTAATCATCTTTATGGCCTCTATGTTCTTGTACATTCCCTGCAACCACCCTTATATACAAAATATTCACATAAAAATTATTTAATGATTTTTTTAACTTAGTTAACTTATTCTTTTTTTTTTCTATTTCGTGTTATGTGTAAAGTGAGCTTGTCAAATTTTGTTAGTGAAAATTACATTAGCAGACAGTAAGATTTTATAGGCTCTTATTTTAACAATATTTATGGTTCTAACATAGTAATTATGTCCAATTAAAAATTAAAAACAAAAAAATGGTAGAGGCGCCGCTCGATGTGCAAAATCATAAATATTTCCCAAACTGTTAATTTTACCGAGATGAACCAAGAGAGTATTATCGTTGGAAAATTCTTCAGAGAACTTATTTTTTATACAGGCTGATCACGATCGCCATATATGCAAAAATTGTGAGTTGTTAACCATTCGGCATAGTCCGTCCCTGGCATTCTGGACAAAATGAAGTTTCACTTATAATATCAAAAACAAGCTGTGCGCATGTGTTATCGATCATCAAATTTGCATCATGCTGAAATTAATAGTTTAGAGACTGTAAATAAAAATAACTTTTTAATTTTCACCTTTGAGGGCCCTTAACTTGTTAACGAAGACGCATATGAAAAAAATTTAAATGAACTGATATTATTTTGCCTCATCTGTTTATACTCGACTTTTTTGTATCAAGTACCGAGATACCCTGCAACAATTTTAATATTTTATTTGTTTTTATTTTCTTAGAATAAAAATATAGTATACTGTTTGTGACGATTGTAAACTGAATATGGCATATATATAACAAAATTCTAAATAAAGTCGGGTCTGCAGTCAAAGCCAAAATTTTTAAGTGTACCCTTTTTTATTGCTCGAGCTTTCGGAACAAATTTATTCCTGCCTCAGGAGAAACTATAATGGAATATACATTGATAACAACCACAAGTAATAATCTAATTTATACTTACAAAATTGAGATTTGAATCAAAAAATTTTTAACCAAGTTTAAAACAAAATCCATCTGAATCATCAGTCACAACAGTACGATACTTGAAAATCTATTGTTAAAAAC
>NW_019417677.1:26364-36639 GCF_000390285.2 Anoplophora glabripennis | reverse complement strand
TTCTCTCAACTTTAAACAGCAATAACTTGGTTATTTTAAATGGAACACCCAGTATATTTTTACTTTGGGAGATGGGAAATTTAAAACTCTTTCAAACTGTGTATAGGTTCCCTATACCTATCTCTAACGGTATTGGAGATATTTGTGCCGTTTCGTTTTTTATCGATTTTTTTTGTAAGATGTATCCACGTGTTTGCTTCTGTAAAATGGTATTAGTAATGTTCTCTTTGTATTACATCTTCTATGAATTACGAGAAGTTATGTTATAAATGTATAGAATAATTTATTTATATAAGATTTTCAAGTTTAAATCCTATGCATGATTATACTAAAGATTATAAGCTTTTTTACTTTTTGACTATTCATTCGTTTTTTGTTGTTGAACTTAAAATAAAGGCAAATATTACTTAGAAAAACATTAGTGACGGTAGTTGCCTCCCTGTTTGCAAGAAATTGATTGGTCTAAGTCTAAGCTATAAGCTATTTCGTCTTTACTGAACTAATACTTTCAGCCTTTTAATTATTAAAAAGTAATATTTCCTGCGTTATTATGAGAATTTAGATTCAAGTTGAATTCTCTCATTTTGAAAATAAGAATCTATTTAAACGTAATGTATGTATCTCGCAATAAAATTCGTAAATTGACAATAGCCACCATCGCCAAAAATAACTGAATTTCTATGTCTATTTAATGAGTAGTGTAACATTACATTTATACAATTTTGTATCACAATAAATATCTCTTGGAATATCATATATGCACTCATTATTTGTTTTAGAATTTAAGAACTATTATAGCTGCACCAATTTTACCAACCTGTCACCGGCCATTGATAGCCAAAAACAGATGCACGCCATGTGTCATTTGTTATGTACTGTAAAACATGTGACACATGAACACTGTTGTCAAGTTTCTACAATCTCTTAGAGTGTTAAGAAATTTCTACAAATTTAAGGTTATGTATTAGTTAAATAAAATAACTCTGTGCAGAAATAAACAGATAATTTACACAATGGTTGAAATTATTCACTTGTGACATACTTTGAACAAAATATACTTTAAACATTTACCAATTTCTCATAATTAGAAATCGTCAAGAGAATAACTGCAACGTCAACGAAATTCTAATGTCAAACGGAGAAACTATGGCAACACTGGCAACCTATAAAATTTTCAGACGGAATTGCCAACTGCAATGCATTCGCTATATTCAAATTCTAGCGGTTTGAGAATAATTTTGTATTGGCAAACTTTAAGCCGGGTCCAGACTATATAACAAAACATGAGTTGTACAACAAATTTGTTTTCAACTTTGTTGTGTAACTTGTTATGTAACTTTACGTTTTTTAATGAGCGTCCAGAGTATATAACATAATATACAGGGTCATTCACGCAACATGTTTATTAGAAATTTACAGGGAAGGAGTGATCGTTGCTTCCGGAAAATTTGGCTACCTAGATTGTCACTTCCAAAGTTTTTAACGAAAATAATTTCAAGGCCATTGTACTTCGGGTTACACCGGTCAACTTTGTTATTTTAAACGGAACCATACACTTTTTATTACATTTTGGGATTCTACTCCTTATTTTGATAGGACTTTCATAAAACTTTATATCTAAACCCAATATTTTCCGAGATACATATTCGCATTTTTATGGAAAAAAAAATTTGCATCGTTTACTTTCAAACTTGCTAGTTTTAACGATATGAAAGTTAAAGAGATAATTTTTGTTAGGCAAGTAGTCGAACCCTTGAAGTATCCGAAAATACTTCGAGCGCATCCTAATTGCATACAGGGTGCTCAAAATTTAACGTCAACATTCGTTAACTTTAAACGTAAAAAAAATATTTTTCTCAAATGGAATGCCCTGTACGAGTGGTCAGTTCTTTCGACCATTCCATCGCGTGGTCGATTTTTAAATCACACATGAATATAGACCAATAACAGCAAAATCACTCACCCGCGATGGTCGATAATTATACCGGGTGTTCCCTCTAAGACTTTAAGTGCTTATATCTCGGCTGCTATAGCAGCCTGTGCGACGAAATTTGGTATACAGACACAAAATGGCACGTAGAATCCGATGGCGATAACGATATTTATACAGGGTGTTTCAATTTCCAGGAAATTAACTTTTTTTCGATTTTTTTATGACGAACTTGACTAAAATTTAAGTTAAAATTAAAATATACTTCATAATTAACACATTCTGAATGAAAAACATATTAGAAATGTTAAATTTTGCATAAAAAAACGCCTACAAAACCTCCCTAAATTTCCTTGTTTTGTCACATAAAATTTGGATAGCCATGAGCCCAACTCAATCAGCCAGAAATACCGGAGTAGCAAATGTCGATATGTCAAAAGTATGAAGACGTCAGTGAAATGTCATCATAAGTCAAAGTAATGACATTAGATATTTCAATTTAAATAAATAATGCTAAAATGGCATATTACAAGCATCCACACATTTGCAATAGTGATATTTCGAGTTCTTTTCAGAAAACGCCTCACACCGCCGCGGCCGCGCTCAGCGCGCTGTCAGATGACGTCGCTACTCTTTACTGCCCGCTAAAATGTTTGCTGTGCTTTAATTAAATTTTTTCCATACTGATAATGCTAGAAAAAGTATATGATGAGTTGTAACTTATTATTTGCTGCCGGAAAATGGCGATTTATGATAATAGGATAATCATTTCTAGTATAATCAACACAAATTTTTAATCCCATAGTCTGGAGATGTACGATAGTGTACGATCAAATTTAGCGATCGGCTTTTCAAATTACGGTGCTATTCTCTAAAAGTTGTATTTTAGTCTGTAATTTTAACATAATGTTAAAGTTAAGGTAACAAAATGTAAAACTTGATAAGAACATTAGTTCGAAAATGTAACCGTTTGATATTATGAGAATTGACGCGTGCGCCATCCGTCCATGCTTTTATCATTTTCATATTTTATGGGTTATGTTGTTATGTATTTCAATTTTGAATATATAATACCAATACTACAACCACACCATACCAAACTATAACCACAGCTTAGAGAACACTCAGCTGACCAACTCCGAGGCGGCACCTTTGAAGTATTTTGTATTGAAAATTTGACCTTGAAGCGCGCTATCTCTCTTGCACACGGGTCGTGACCGGATTAAGAATATTTGTTTAATTTTAGACAGTCCCCACTAAACACGAAACGTAAATGAAACGTTGCAAATGAGATGTTTTGTTAAACATTTGAAACATTAACTAGAAACGTTTCTGTTTCATTACAGAAATGTAGCACTTGAAAACTTCTTTAGTGAAACATAGCCGAAACGTTCCAATTGAAGAGAGTTTGAAACATTACTCGAAACATTCCCTTTCGATATTTTTTGCTTATCTTATGGAACATTCGATATTAGTTAAATTTTGCTCCCAATCCCCAATCCCTCTCAAGCGTTAGTTCATTTGCCTTTGTTATACAAACAGACATAAACAGAAAAAAAATTGTGCTGGCATATTTATAACAAGAACAAGTCTAGAAAAAATGTATGTTCGTGACTTCCGTAGACTGCGCGTAATAGCCCGAGTTTATTTGTTTCCCGTGATCCCGTGTCGTTTTCAATTCGTAATTCGTATTATGTTAGGTTAGGTTTGCGGTTTGCCAGTTTGCCTTGATTCGTTGTTCTCCATCTTTACTTTGATAATTTGTAGTGTGTGCAGTTGTGGTTATTGTAAGGTGCATATAAAATAATGAATATTAATGCAATATGTTTAAAACGATATGTGTAAAGAGATTTCCAATTTTGCGACACATCTACCTAAACATAGTTATACCCACTACCTATTATAGACGAGGACAAGGGACAAGAACTAAGAAAATGGAATATGGACTATACGTTTCGATATAATTTGATGAGCAACTTAGTCAGTGAGAACTATTTGAAATATGGATGAATCAAGTGAAATTGACTTCATTTATTTTATATTTTGTACAAATGATTATATTTGTTCATGTGTTTATGTGCTTAAATAAAAGAGTTTAGGTATACCTACAGATATTTATTTTGTCAAGATATCATTTTGTATCCTTATTTCTGCTGTATAATTTATTATTATTATTAGAAGGATAGATGTAATTTTGACTATGCGTAGAAGAAATTGTAACTTATATTATTTTTCAGTATGTAATGTTATTTGTTTTTCATGTACCTACCATTTCAAGATTCATAATCATAATTAATTTTTTCTAATTATCAGTACGTCATTGTTACCATATTCACGATAGTCTCAACATTAGAAAATTTCCATTTTAGAAGCGTATTTGAACAATATAAAATGATGTGTAGCTTTTTTAAAATGCTTCTGATATTGTTTTGTGACATTTTTATTTGTATGATCAATCGGAAAATTCGTAATCCATATTAGAAACTTTTTTCAGTGCCTTCTCAAAAAGAAAGAAATTCTTGGTAAAAGTTGCCGCATCCCCAAACTAGAAGAGCATATTTATTTATTTATTTATTTATTTATTTTTAATATACAATGTAGGTAACAACTTTTTTTAGTTAAATTTTTTGAGAAGTTGTCTGGAGTTCGAATTAAGTCATTCATAATACAAATAAAAATATCACAAAAGAGTATTAGAAATATTTTAAAAATTACTCACACTATTTATACTATTTCAAAAACGCTTTTGAAGTGAAAATTATCTAAAGTTGAGAGCATTATGAGAACAATATGGTAATAAAATTATTATGTTACTCAAACATTTCTGAAAATATACTGAAACGTAAAACAAAAATACCGAGTGCATAAATGGAACATAAAAAGAATGTTACTGAAACCAATTTTTTGAAACATTTCATTGGAAACGTATTTTGGGGAGGACATCTTGGGCTTCTAGAACGTTACCAGAAGGTTGCATGGATTTTTTATGAAACGTTGCAAGAAAAATGGAAACGTTTCTGAAACATGTCAGAAACTGAAAAATGTTTAGTGGGGAATTAGTTTAAAATATACTTATACCTATACCTATAATAAATTAAAACATTTTTTATGTTAATACAAAATATTTTCTGTAATTTTTATAAAGTAATACACAATTCCTTAATGCGGTTCTGGCAAATAGGTATTACTGTTCACATGTGTTTGTTTACTGTTACCTACTCTCTTTTGGATTTGGATATATGTACTATATAGTATTAGAATTGTTTTTTGCAAAAGTTTTTCAAAAGACAATATAGTATAGTCACGTGACTGCTGACAACTTAAATGTTAAAATAGGTAGGCTGTAATGTTTTTCTTATCATTTTTTTTCTAAAACTTGACATAATATCAACATATAGAGTATATAATTTATGTGTAAAATATGATACAAATTAAAATTGCAGTTTTTTAGTTAACCATATTCGAAGAATAAAATTATAAACAAAATTTAATTAAAACATAATAAAATTAATTTTTTGATAAATTAATGTTTAAAAATGTTTTATTTTTTAAATTTCTCCGAAGGTGGTTAGAAAACTACAAATTTAATTTGTTTCACATTTTACACATACGTACAGTCGTGGTCAATAAAAAGTTTCCAACCTGAAACGCTTGCTGTTCAGTGTAAATAGGATTTTTCTGCAAGGCAGTTTAAGCTCCGCCCATCAACGTGTCTTCAATATTTTTATGTTTTTTTTTGTACTGTTTACTATTTACTGATTAAGTTTCCATTCTGTTCGCATTTTTTGTGATCACAGGATAGGATCGTACTCAATATTATGGTTTGAATGTCTGTATTTTACTTGATTATTGATTAATTATTAAGATAGGTCAAATGGATTGAAATCTGTTGGTTTATGAAAATAATATTACTAATTTATTCTTAATTTTTGTTATCGATTTTAAAAACTATTCGAGTTATTTCTACCTTTTTAGCAGCTACGTTCAACCCCTGATTCTTTACTTTCATTTAACCGACTTCGTATCTCTTACCAGTTCCAAGTTCTCCGTGATTTCATGGAGATGTATGTAATGCGAATATTAGTTATTTGTTTTTCACATTCTGTTGAGAAATGGGTATTTTACATTCTGTTGAGAAATGGGTATTTTACATTCAAGGGAGAGAAGTAAAACAACCCAAAATGTCATATTATGGCGAATATCTTTTGAAAAACTCAGTCAGTAATATAAGAACGTCATTATTTTCATTCAGAAATAATTTTTTAATATTATTTTATTTGTTCACAAATAAAAATATTATAAATATATATTTATAATAGGTAGGTATGTTATTAGTCAAGTAATTAGTCATGGTAATTAATTATAATTATGTCTAACATTTTATATTTACCAAAAGCAGTGAAAACAATAAACTTAAATAATATAACTTAACAAATCTTAAGTATCAATAAATATTTTCACAAATAAAACAAATTGGACATATTTATGAGTATTTTTCATTTTGGTTTATTTTTTCTAACAAATGTTCGCCATCTGAAGAAACAAGGTATTTTTTAAACTCCTTACAGGAAAACGAGAAATTGTACTTCACTGGCAACTCGGTCTCTATAGTTTTGATTTCAGCTTTATTTCGCTCTTTTCGCCAAGCGTTAAACATTAGACTAAAAATTATCTCTGAATCTGCATTGGAATGAGGCAAAGAAAATACAAAATTACACAATATTTCCATGTTGGGAGCACTATTGTTTTTAAAAAATCTACCAATTTTTTTATCTGCCTTTAAATCTTTAAAATTTGTAATTCACGTCAGCGCAGTCCGGGCGTGTTCAGTGAAGCTGCTTAATTTCTTCTTTGCAATGTTGTCAGTGTGCTCTGAAAATCGGGACAATTCGTGATCGAATTAAAAAAACGTGGCATTTGGGAATCTTGGCGTTGCGCGTGGCAACAAGTGGAAAAGCGTGGCAATCACGCCTAAAGCGTGACACCTGGCAACCCTAGTACTATTAGAACATATTAAAGTTGTTTTTTACAAAAGTTTTTCAAAAGACAATAGGTATAATACAGTCACGTGACACAACAACTTAACACAACAGCTTAATGTTAGAATAGGTAGACTCCAATGTCATTCTTTTTTTTTCTAAAACTGTTGATATATTATTGAACATAGAGCAGATAACTTATGTGTAAAATATGAATATAGATAACCATTTTCGAAGAATAAAAAAATAAACAAAAATTTAATTGAAAAATAATAATTTTTTTTTATTTTTGAAAGATTATCCGAAGGTGGTTAACTGGAAAACTACAATTTTAATATGTTTCATATTTTACACATACACACCCACATTTTCTGTAATATAGGTACTTATGTAAGGAAAAATATTATTTTAATATTTAAGGTGGACAGTGACTATTGTAATCCCATTCTTAAAATATTATATTAATTGCCCGCCTTTTGTAAGAAATGTATTGTTGAAAGCTGACCCTGACTATATACTTTATATTATCGGCCTCTCTATTTTTTTTGCTAAATGTCCCGTTCCTTTCATAATTATTAAAAAAATAGTAAGTACCTATTTGCTGTATGTAGAGAGGCTTAGTTACCAAACCCCATCTGATCTCAGATTGAATTTTCCGAAAAGCCCTAATGAATAATAAAATATACCTACTGAACTGACCTACATATTCGTGACGCAAGAGAAAATGGCGACAGGGTGAATGAACTTTAGATTCCAATTATATACTTATACGTCATGGGTAAATGATACTTTTAACCTCTTCATTTTTTTTTGCTAAATATCCCGTCCATATCATTTAATTATTAAAAAAGTGTATTTCCTGCACCGTTTTAAGAATTTAGATTCAAGTTGAAAATATCTGTAAATATCGCAATAAAGTTCATAAAACGACAATACGCACCATCGCCAAAAATAACTGAATTTCGCCATCTACATATTTCCTGAGCAGTGTTAAAGATTATCCAATATTTTTTCATGGTACAATTTCATCTACTTATTCGGCGTTGCCTACAATAAATACTAATACATACACTAATTTATATGTGAATTATATAAATTTGTCATTTAGAATTGAAGGAGCGGTAGTCACAAAATACAGGTTCGTCACAAAAAAAATAAAAAAAAAATAGTTTCCTGGAAATTGAAACACCCTGTATAAATATCGTTATCGCCATCGGATTCTGTGTGCCATCTTGTGTCTGTATACCAAATTTCGTCGCACAGGCTGCTATAGCAGCCGAGATATAAGCAATAAGCACTTGAAGTCTTAGAGGGAACACTCGGTACATGTTACCTAAAAGAAACCACGGACCTAATATTTTGATCTGAAATATACCTGAGTTGTCATTAGATATACCTAGTACCTAGTTTTGTAAGTAAAGATAATCACTATTGGTACCTAAATATACTTCCGAAAATATGAATTCATTCAAATCTTTGATATACCATTAATGTCTTACACAGATATAGACAACGGCATATACGGCATAACTAATCCCATCTGATCTCAGACTAAGTTCTAAAAATTCCTAATGAATAACGAAAAATATTAAACGTGACCTAATAATCTATTTACTTGTGACGTAAGAGAAATAATATCAATATCTTGTTAATTAGATCATTTAATACATAGGTAAATAGGTAAGTATACCTATATTACAGTGAAATCAGTCAATAATTAAAAGTTGATTATAGTACATATATAATATTATATAGTATAGGTATTTATTTATTTATTTTTTATTTATCTTAAATCTAGTATACCACAGAAAGCTTCAAATCATAATAAAAAAAACACTAATTTTGAATTTTAGTGGGTTGTGTAATGTAATAACCCATACCTTGACATTTTTGCAATTTTTTGTACCTGTGTGAAGCAGGGTTAGTAATTTAAAACAATAATGCGTTAGAAAGAGGCAGATATCTTGTACACTTACAGGTTGCGGGTTGCCTACTTATATTTTAAATTTACCGTAATCAGACCGCTCATTGCATTGTGCATTCCTCCCAGTTTTTATTTATCTTTAGTACAGTTGCTGTTTACTTATGAGTTGAGTTTCAATTTCAGACATCTCGATATTTCTAATATCTAAGTATGTCCAGGGACGTATTCTGTGGCTAAAATTAAGGTGATTTTGAAAAATAAACATAAGGTCGTCGTTTTCGAGCTACAGGGTTTCCAAAATTAAAAAAAAATCAATTTAACATTTTAAATTTCTAAACCGCTAGACATTTTAATCAATTTTGGTATATGTTTTCCTCCGTTGTCTGAGTGTAATGGGAACATCTTCAAACAGTACAGTCACCAAAACGTTTTCAAGAAAATTTCAGTACGAATCACCAATAACGGTTCCTTATTAAGAAAATTAATTTTGTCGCTAAATGATTAAGAATACAAAAAAATATGTATAGTAATAGGGACAAAAAATGAAGAGAATGCAATGCAGCATATGAAGACAATTTTTCTTTATAATATTATAAAGTGACATAATTTTTTTTTTGTGAAAAAATACATGATAATACCCGCCATTTACGAAAGCTGCAAATTTTTAATTTTATACCTAGCAACTACTGAAAACATTTACCAAATCTGTTAAAAATATCTCGAGCGGTTTAGAAATTTAAAATGTTAAATAGATTTTTTTAATTTTATAAACCCTGTAGCTCGAAAATGGCGTGGCCAAAGACCTTATGTTTATTTGGCAATATTACCTTAAATTATTTATATGTGTATGTGTATTTATATATTTATTTTATATGTTCCGCCCTGTAAAAAATTGTAATGTGGGTATTTGTGGGTAATGGCGAATCCTGTAACGGGTATTTTATCCGGGAACCATTGGCAACCCTGGTGGGGATAAAAGTGCGGGAATCGCAGGGTTTTTTACACAGCACAGCAACAGCACCAGCACAGACATATAAAATATAAATAACGAACGTTCAAATAAAAACGTGGTCGAAGTTGGCTCTGACACATTGGACGTAGGGAGTAGCTTATAGCGACCAACTTAACCCCATTTCTCAACGAGCTGTATAGCAGCTGTCAGTTTCAATAACGTTAATGACTATATAACTTTATTTTAAAGAATAATCGTGATAACAATAACAAACAATTAAAGGAGCTGCGGAAAGTGTCCCCCTCCTTGTTATAACAATAAATTAAAGCAGCTGCTGAAAGTGTCCCCCTCCTTGTTCCAAGCACTTTTCACACCTGTTCCTCAAAGAATTAAAGACATTTTCTAAGATGCTCGGGGTATTGTTAATTTCACGAATCTTGTCTATAAGTCGAGCCTGCAGATGGTTTAAATCAGGAATAGGCAGTTCAAA
>NW_019417677.1:19015-23364 GCF_000390285.2 Anoplophora glabripennis | reverse complement strand
AGAAAAATCACCTACGCCTCTTTGTTCTCAAGATAGCTTTATGACGTAACTGTTAATTAACTATTGGACGTATCGGATCGGGATTTTAGAGACAATTAAAGAAAAGGTAAAACCGAGGGTAAAACTTTTATTTTCAGAAAGTTTTACATTAATAGTTCATGTAATAAACGCGCTAGCAGCAGTAAAAGTTAAAGTACGCGGGAGAAGTAGCGCCTGGTCCGTGCACGCACGTGAACGCCACCTTCGTCGCGCGCAAGATTTTTTAACCGAATTTGAAACGTTCAAATTAAAAATCAAGCACGCTAAGAGAACGATGTTCACGCGCATGCGCGGGCCCAGCGCTGCCACGTGCAGACTGTTCATGAATGTTACCTTTTACTGCTGCTAGCACGTTTATTACATGAACTATCAATGTAAAATTTCTGAAAATAAAAGTTTAACCCTTTCTCTAATTATTGTCTCTAAAATTCCGGTCGGTATACGTCCAACAGTAAATTAACAATTAACGTTACCTATAAGAATAGCCGTGTCGTGGGAACAAAGAGACGTAGGTGATTTCTCTTTTTTATAAATTAACATAAAAATAAACTCAATTCAGTGCAAAAATACTGAATTCACGATCCTGGTCCTGGGACAATTTTTTTATAACGCTGTTTATTTGCACGTTTTATCAATATCCATTGCTTTTTGCAATAATAATTAATAATGCTCAATTTTCGAAAACTGATATTTCCGCATTCAACCTTTATTTTACAGTTAACAATTGGTGAAATATGACTTTAGATATCTACCTTAAATGTTAGGTAATTTAATTGTCTACGTGCCTACAACATAAATAACTAATTTTCCGATTTTCCGAATGTTTTTTATATAAAAAAAATTTCAGACAAAATAACAAATCTTCTATAAATATCCGATATAATAATGGCACATCAGCCACAAGCGGACTATTTTGTTTTCTTTTTCTCAGTTTTTCTTTTGTGTCAAGAATATGTAGTTTTATGATCAGCTACGGTTAAAATTATCTCTCTTAAAATGTTGCTTATTACTAGAGGTGTCAGAACTGAACCACGGGACATAGGCGTATGCATTATCTATTAAAAAGCAGCAAATTAAGTTGTCTACAACGCACCACCATAAACACCAACCGATGAATTAATTAAGCAACATCCGCACGATAACAAAGCAACAGTATACTTAGGTGACGTGAATGTGAAAAAAATTCTGAGCCAGAGGCTCACGCATGCCTCGGTTGACTCGCTTGCCATGCCATTGAATTGCGGCTCTATCTAACAGCCTTCCGTATTCCATTTAATTAAAAAATGAAACTTTTCTGCATTTAAAATAAAAATAAATAAAATTATACACGGAAATGACGTGTAATTAAAAATGATAACTTTTTGCTACTCTCATCTTTATTTAAAATTCGACCTATGTTACGAACTGAATCTCCCTGCTGCCAAAGAGCATCAATTATTCTAGCCTTTTCCTGATCGGTGCAATGCATGTCTATTTTTGTTAATATCAGCAACAATAAATAATTTACCCAGCTTTATACATATATTAAAAACCTTATTTTATGATGTCGAGTAGTTGTTTAGTTTAGTTATCTTGATCTTGTGTATTTTATTAGTGATTATTTATTTATAAGATACTATACCCAATAAATAGTTAATAATATTAAAATAAAAATTATAGTAGGCTTACATTTTAAAATATGTTTAGAAAATAAATACGCTTTGTAAGTTTTTGAACAAAATTTATAAAATTCAGACCGATATAATCTAATCTAAATTATTTCTGCTGGAATTCAAATACCTAACTAAACCTGTATTTAACCAAAAAATGTAACTTCTCTTAATAAAAAAAACTCAATTTACGTGTTACACTACTACATAGTTAACAATCTCTTTATTACCTTGGATTACAATAATGGAATCATACATTAATGTATAATAATTAAAAGTATTAAATTAAAATCACGAAAAAGAACAGGTTACGTTTACTATACTATTGGAAGTAGCATGCCATTGCGAAAAGTGTGGCTGAGAGACAGACAGTATCTCAGACGCGCTGTCTCACTCTAGCACGCCGCGATTGGTTGGAGCATTCATTTCCAACCAATCGCGGCGTGCTAGAGTGAGACCGCTTGTCCTGAGGTACTGTCTGTCTCTCTCGCACACTCAGCCACAATTTTCGCAATGGCATGCCTCCAGTAGTATCTGCTCGAAGGATTCGCCATATTCTTAGCGACTTTTCCTAGGGTGGAGGTATGTATTTAAAAATTGCCATACGTAATTCATTCATAAATCATTTAAGATTGCATACTGATTGATTAGTATACTATGATAGAGATATATGATAATTAAATTAAGATGTTGAGATATTTGGTCTACATACAGTAATCAACAATTAATTATTATTACAAGAAAAAAATTAAGAAAATTTCCTTTATCGTTTACGTTTATGGTGTATAAAATTATTTATTAATTTTACATTTTTATTTGCAATTTATATATTTTATTCCATATTGAAAACTAGTTATTTTGTCTGAAATATTTTGTATATATGAAATATAAAAAACGGGTCATCCCATTTATAAATCATGTTTGATATAGCCTTCCAAAACACTCCGTGTACTTCATAATATTTTTAAAATGTCCTCCTTAAGGCACCGCTCGATGCCCTAATAAAATATGTATTTTCTATCTATATGACATAGGAGTAATATAATCACTATTAGTCCACCCTGTATGTATTGATTTAAGACAACATTTATAAATGAATATCTCTAATACGGGAAAACACTAAATATGCAGGTATGTGGATGTAGTGAACAATGGTTAAAATAGTAAACGGTTTATAACATTTTATTTTTAAAAAAATCTTCAATATAATGATTTAACTAACCAAGAAAATGTTACAATACATTACATATCATTAATAAAATAATATTTAAAAAAATATCAAATGCAACTGGTATCAGATTATTTACCCTATCGAATATATCAGAGTTTTTGGTGCCACGGTGTAGTATATCTCCACACCCCACTCCCAGTCCGAAACATTCCGTAATTATTTTTGGTGGGGCGCGATAGAATGAGAGCGATCCAACTAGTGGGGACTTTAAGATGCCCATCAGTGTACATAATTGTAATAAAATTGTCCAAATACCTATGTAATGGATTCATCTTTTTGCTTAATTGTCTTTGACGATAAAGTATACAAGTGTATTAAAACAACAAGCATTAAGAAGAGAAATGGTAGAGATGTAACAGTCAAGTGGAAAAATAGCTTATATGCTGCAAGACTTGTATGTACTGCTAATGAAACAATCTGTAGATCCTTATGTTCTATAAGAGACAAATTATTGCCTTATATTGGTAAGTTCACATATTACAAAGGCTTAGTAAGTATGCTTATCAAATTATAAAAATATTGTACTTATAACCACCTGTGTGAAGTGAAGGTGGAAATTGTAGTTAATACAATAATTATTATTATATATAAAACAAATCCTGTTGAAAATTCTATCTGTTTTGATCGTTACTAGACTAGATTTTGTTGTCATAAATTAATCAAAATTAAGTAGTACAGAACATTTCAACCCCATGTATCACTGGTGTGTTTTTGATCAGCTTAATTTATTTAAAAAGGTGAATGAACACCATTTGAGGCTTTCGAACCTGTTTAGTTCCTAATCATTTAATAAAGTTCAGTTACATATAATAGATTTTAAAAACTCTCAGCGTGAGGGTATAATGTGGAGTGTAGTATATTCAAGTTTTCTTTCTAGAATTAAAAAAAAAATAATAAGAGTCTGGAGAACCCTTTGTTTAATGTACAAAATTTAAGCGTAGAAGAGGATATTAAAAAAATATCCAGATATGGAACTACTGAAAGATCCATTAATATACCAAGGGGATATACAAACGGTGCAACAGCGCTTAACGCCTCCAGAATGCGAAACAATGGGAAGTAAACCATCAACCTCCAAAGAAGTTAATATTGTAATCAAACAAAACCTGATCTTACGACCACCATTTCAAGATATTATCAAAATGATTGATACAAAGTCGTCCCAAGATAAAACTGAAGTATTTGAACAGCAACCATCGACATCTCTAGTAAATAATACTGAAGATGGGGAATTTGAATATGACAGCGATGACAGCGTATGAGACAAGGATTATGTTCCAGCCTCAGAATCTGATGATTCAGAAGATGAAACTACTTCACTTGTTTCATCACATGAAGAAAACTTTAATGAAGAAAATTTTGGTATGTTTTTTATTGTTTAACTTGTGTACGATTAGGTAGATCGATCGATATATATATATATATATATA
>NW_019417677.1:0-18004 GCF_000390285.2 Anoplophora glabripennis | reverse complement strand
AATAGTATATTACGTAATAAGTGTTGTAAAAAGCATTTTACGCACGAATGGAAAAGTTACGCACGACGCCGCGTAGCGGCGAGTGCGTAATTCTATGAGTGCGTAATTGCATTACACCACGTATTACGTACTATACTTTACCTACGACCACTACTTTAAATACTTAAAAACATACCGTCTGCGATCAATGCAAGATTCCTATTACGTCGTACGGTAAAAAAATCGCACAGCTTGGTAAAAAAATCGCACAGTTTTCCTAGTAACCGCCTAGCAACGGTCAATACAAACAGTATTGTATTGGCCGTTGCTAGGCAGTTGCTAGGAAAACTGTGTGTTTTTTTTACCGTACGTAATAGGAATCTTACATTGATCGCAGACAGTGTGTTTTTAAGTACTTACAGTAGTGGTCGTAGGTAAATAAATTTTACAACATACTTTTAGGCAAATGTAAAAAACTTTAAACTTGGGACTCATTCTTATGTACTTGTTGAAAATGTCTATCAATATTAGTAATTTTTTTATCACAAAATGTACAAATGTTATATTTCTTTGGATAGCATTTCCTGGTAACGGGAGGAATATCAACAACTGTAGTATCTTCATGATCACTGATTGGAATAGCTTCAATATTATTATTTTGACTTGTGGTAGCGGCAAAATCAATACAACCAGTAACATTATCGCCCAGTAAACCTGTAAATAATGTGAATTATTACTAAGAATAAAAAAGGTGCTGATTTAATCAATTCATAAAAAGTATAAAATGTATAAAATGTTACGTTAGTTTTCCAGAAAAGTCGACATTTCAAATTTTCCGCCATATAAAGATATCTGCAATGGTTAGAGATATAGGAAACTTCAAGAGATTAAAATAGTTTTAAATTGCTTAACGTGTAAAGCAAAAATATACTGAGGATCTTATTAAAAATAACCAAATTACTAACCTTTGAAGTTGAGAACAATAGGAATATCTGAATTCCATATACATTACTCAAGATTGTAACAAACAATACAGGGTGTCTCACGGTGACGGCCCATTATAATTAATTCAGACTATTTTGATTTGAATTTTGAAAATTTTGAGCTCTGGGGTTTTCGGGGGAGCTCTCTTTAAATAAAATAATGGCACTCACGTAACACTTCTGGTTATACCGGAAGTTGACGTCAACTTTGTTATTTTAAATAGAACCATAGACTTTTTATTACAATTTCAGATTCTTCTCCTTATTTTGGTAGGACTTTCACCAAACTTCCCTATACCTAAACCTAATAGTTTCCGAGATATTCGCAGTTTTCTGAAAAAAAAAAAAAAATATTGCAACGTTTACTTTCAAACTTGCTAGTTTTAACGATATGAAAGTTAAACAGATCATTTTTGGAAAGCAACTAGCTGAACCCTTGACCTATCCGAAAATACTTCGAACGGACCCTTATTACATACAGGGTGCTAACAATTTATCGTCAACTTCCGTTAACTTTAAACGTAAAAAACTTATTTTTTTCAAATGGAACGCCATGTATATTTTTGCACCAACGAGTCTAAAATTTGATTCACTTTCGATTGGTAATTAAAGTTTTTGTGTTATTGAAGAATTTTTATTATAGGTATAGGGAACCTTATTACCGATCGAACGAGAATCAAATTTTAGACTTGTTGGAGCAAAAATATACAGGGTGTTCCATTTGAAAAAAATTATAAGTTTTTTACGTTTAAAGTTAACGGAAGTTGGCGATAAATTGTGAGCCCCTGTATGTAATAAGAGCCCGCTCAAAGTATTTTCGGATAGCTCAAGAGTTCGGCTAGTTACTTTCCAAAAATGACCTATTTAACTTTCATATCTAACTAGCAAGTTTGAAAGTAAACGATGCAATTTTTTTTTTTTTTCTGAAAACGGCGAATATCTCGGAAACTATTAGGTTTAGGTATAGAGAAGTTTGATGAAAGTCCTACCAAAATAAGGAGTAGAATCTGAAATTGTAATAAAAAGTCTATGGTTCCATTTAAAATAACAAAGTTGACGTCAACTTCCGGTATAACCGGAAGTGTTACGTGAGTGTCATTATTTTATTTGAGGACGGCATGCGCGAAAATACTATTGTCCAAATTTTCAAAATTCAAATCGAAGTAGTCTCTGAAATAATTCTAATGGGCCGTCACCGTGACCCTGTATATGCATGCATAAAATGTCCAAAAAAACAATTTTCCTAACAATACATGTATAAATAACGGACCGAGTAAAAATTGAAATAATTGATGTTTATGTGTATACAGGGTATCCCAATAGTGCGACAAAGTTCAATAACTCCCTTATGCTACTAGATATGAAAAAAAGTTACATAAGGGGCGCCTAAAGGTTCACATATTAAAATTATTTTTACTTATACAGGATGTTCCATATTTCCAGGCCGATCATATGATTTTTTAAATGGGATGACCTATTTATTTTTTTAAATTTGAATTCAGGCCGTCTTTCGGAGTCTCCCAATATAGGGTTTGCCTAGTTATACAGGGTATTTCAAATGTTATGATCACTTTTATGTTAAAGTCATAAGTTGAGGACACTGTATCTTTCGAAGTAAAATTAATTAAACACTTTTTGCCATTGATACTTTTAGTACATAGTCTAGTTTCACCGCATCAAATTATTTCTTCATATTACCGTAACCGGTTACAGTCAANTAAATTTTTTTTTTTTTCAGAAAACTGCGAATATCTCGGAAACTATTAGGTTTAGGTATAGGGAAGTTTGGTGAAAGTCCTACCAAAATAAGGAGAAGAATCTGAAATTGTAATAAAAAGTCTATGGTTCTATTTAAAATAACAAAGTTGACGTCAACTTCCGGTATAACCAGAAGTGTTACGTGAGTGCCATTATTTTATTTAAAGAGAGCTCCCCCGAAAACCCCAGAGCTCAAAATTTTCAAAATTCAAATCAAAATAGTCTGAATTAATTATAATGGGCCGTCACCGTGAGACACCCTGTATTGTTTGTTACAATCTTGAGTAATGTATATGGAATTCAGATATTCCTATTGTTCTCAACTTCAAAGGTTAGTAATTTGGTTATTTTTAATAAGATCCTCAGTATATTTTTGCTTTACACGTTAAGCAATTTAAAACTATTTTAATCTCTTGAAGTTTCCTATATCTCTAACCATTGCAGATATCTTTATATGGCGGAAAATTTGAAATGTCGACTTTTCTGGAAAACTGACGTAACATTTTATACATTTTATACTTTTTATGAATTGATTAAATCAGCACCTTTTTTATTCTTAGTAATAATTCACATTATTTACAAGTTTACTGGGCGATAATGTTACTGGTTGTATTGATTTTGCCGCTACCACAAGTCAAAATAATAATATTGAAGCTATTCCAATCAGTGATCATGAAGATACTACAGTTGTTGATATTCCTCCCGTTACCAGGAAATGCTATCCAGAGAAATATAACATTTGTACATTTTGTGATAAAAAAATTACTAATATTGATAGACATTTTCAACAAGTACATAAGAATGAGTCCCAAGTTTAAAGTTTTTTACATTTGCCTAAAAGTATGTTGTAAAATTTATTTACCTACGACCACTACTGTAAGTACTTAAAAACACACTGTCTGCGATCAATGTAAGATTCCTATTACGTACGGTAAAAAAAAACACAGTTTTCCTAGCAACTGCCTAGCAACGGCCAATACAATACTGTTTGTATTGACCGTTGCTAGGCGGTTACTAGGAAAACTGTGCGATTTTTTTACCAAGCTGTGCGATTTTTTTACCGTACGACGTAATAGGAATCTTGCATTGATCGCAGACGGTATGTTTTTAAGTATTTATAGTAGTGGTCGTAGGTAAAGTATAGTACGTAATACGTGGTGTAATGCAATTACGCACTCATAGAGTTACGCATTCGCCGCTACGCGGCGTCGTGCGTAACTTTTCCATTCGTGCGTAAAATGCTTTTTTACAACACTTATTACGTAATATACTATTTTCTTTATAGTAATTGTGCCAATTATTTCAGAATGTCCTGAACGAAAACAAATAATGGGGGAATTGAGAAAATTAGGTAATTTTAAATATAATAAATCTAGAAAAGAAGGAGAACTTTTTGTAGCCAGAACACAGCATAAGAAGAAAATTAATATTTCAAAATAAACGCCTTGCCCAAAATGCAAAGTTTTTATTACTCAGGCATCATTAAGAAGACACTACCGAAATTGTGAACCTTCAAGAAAGGGCCAAAAGGAACGAAATGTATTGATAGCCAGTAGAGCCGTTTTAGAAGATATTCATTTGTTGGCAAATGAAGTTTTGAAAAAGAAAGTTTTTCCGGTGTTACAAGAAGATGCCATAAAAGACTTGATAAGATATGATGATCTTTTGATATTGTATGGAAATACAATGTGTGATAAATATCGTGATGAACGCCATTTTGATATGATAAGAAGCAGATTAAGAACAATGGCTAAATTCTTAAGTATTTTAAAGTCATTGCAGAACAGTATTGATGACTTGAAATCTGTTTTTAAGCCAGAGTGCTTTAATTTAATTACTCGAGGCTTACATGTTATTGGAGAATATGTTGTTAATATGGATGTTCCATATTTCCAGGCCGATCATATGATTTTTTAAATGGGATGACCTATTAATTTTTTTAAATTTGAATTCAGGCCGTCTTTCGGAGTCTCCCAATATAGGGTTTGCCTAGTTATACAGGGTATTTCAAAAGTTATGATCACTTTTATGTTAAAGTCNCATTAACGTTATTGAAACTGACAGCTGCTATACAGCTCGTTGAGAAATGAGGTTAAGTTGGTCGCTATAAGCTACTCCCTACGTTCAATGTGTCAGAGCCAACTTCGACCACGTTTTTATTTGAACGCTCGTTATATACTTCTTTAACATATTCTTGTTATCGTTGTTTTTGTAAAGACTTTTTATACGAATGATTTTTACCTTCTTTGTATGAGTATTGAAATAAAGTTAGTTATTAGCCAGCCCTCGACTAATTTACCTCGAGTTATTACAGTGGCGACGAGGACAAAATTATTAGTAAAATTTTTTAAAGTAAATTTGAGTTACTTACGCAGTTGTAAGTACCCTAAATTCAAGATGTCGGTCGGCAATGTGCCAGTTTACAAATTAGGCGGAAAGCAGAAATGGTCGACGTATGTTGAATGAATTGAACAATGGTTCAATAGTAAATAAAACTGTGGAGGAAAATATAGCATCGGTATTACTCGTGGCCGTAGACGAGGAAACGTTCGAGCTGTTGGAGGATTTATGTGATCCTAAGAAGCCTTCCAGTAAAAATTGTAACCAGCTGGTACAAATTATGAAAGACCATCTAGAACCGTCTCCATTAAAAAGAGCGGAAAGGTGTAAGTTACGTAAACGTTTTCAAGAGCCTGGGGAGACCCTGTCTCAATATTTAGCTGCTCTGAAAAGTTTAGTCAAAACGTGGCAGTTTGGTAGTGAATTAGAAGACCATATTACGGATCAATTTTTATGTGGCATTAAAAGTGAAAATATTAGGCTACAATTGATGGCAGAAAAGGATTTGGATTATAAAAAAGCAGTGCGAATGTCCCTAAATTTAGAAGCGGTTCGACATAGACATCCGGAAGTTCGTCATCAGTGGTTCACAAACTATCTGCCAGAGGTCGCTCCACAGGAAGAGAATGCCGCCGTTGTGGAAAAACCAATCATGACGAGAGGAAGTGTTTCTTCAAGCGTGCGCGCTATCATCATTGTGGAGAAGTGGGGCAAGTGGTTAAAATGTGTACCAAAAAGTGTAAAGATAAGGAAAGAAACAAAAAAGGAAGTCAACAAAAGAAATCTGTAAGAACCTATAATATTCAACAAGAGTCCGATTCAGACGATTTAAATGAAACTTTTGACCAGATCGACTTACATTCATCACAGGAAATTTTTAAAATTGAACAAACGAATGCTAAACCTTTAAAAATAGATGTTTTAATAAATAATAAAATAGTATGCATGGAGGTCGATATGGGTTCTGCTGTTTCTGTAATATTCGAATTTATGTATTATAAATATTTTGTAAATAGTAGCTTAAAACATTCTTCTTTAAAATTGAGATCATATTCAGGTAATTCGATTGAAATTTTAGGATTTATACAGGTAAAAGTTAAGATAAATGGTATGTCGCATAATACAAAACTTTTTGTTCTTAAAAGTAATGGCCCACCCCTCATTGGGCGAGATTGGTTAAAAAAATTTAATATATCAGTAGATAATTTGTTTCACATTTCAGATGATAATAACAAATTTTCAGAAAAAGTATCAAATCTATTACTTCGTAGATAATCTGAGATTTTTAGTAGTGGGCTTGGATGTTTTAATGGCGAAAAAGCTAAATTGTATTTAAAACAAGATGCAGTGCCGATTTTTTGCAAACCCAGATCATTACCTATTGCATTAAAAGAAAAAGTAGAGAAAGAACTTTCGAGGTTAACCGACTTAGGTGTATTAACCCCTGTAGTATTTTCTGAATGGGCAACACCCATTGTACCAGTTCTGAAAAAAACTGATGTTTGCATTTGCCGAGATTTTAAAGTTATATTAAATCCGAAATTGCATATTACAAGATTTCCATTATCTAAAATAGAGGACTTATTGTCCACTCTAAGCAATTGTAAAATTTTTAGTAAAATAGATTTGTCTCAGGCTTATGCACAAATTCCGTTAGACGAATACTGTCAAAAATTAGTTACTATTAATACACATAAGGGCTTATTTAGATATAATCGATTACCCTATGGTATTGCTTCAAGTCCCGGTATTTTTCAAAATATTATGGAACAAATATTTTTAGATATAGGAGTAGCAGTTTTTCTTGACCATATTTTAATTGCGGCGCCACATGAATAAAGTCATACCAAAATTTTAATAAATGTGTTTGAAAGATTAAAAAGATATAATTTAAAAATTGCTATTTCCAAGTGTTGTTTTGGAGTTCAAAGTTTAGATTATTTAGGATATACTATTGATAAAAATGGTTTACACACTAATAAGCAAAAAGTAGAAGCAATTCTAAATATGAAATTTCCTACTAATGTTACCGAACTTAAAGCTTTTATAGGTATGGTAAATTATTATTCAAAATTTATTTGGGGTAAAGCACAAAGTGTAGCGTTTAATAATATTAAAAAAGAATTAACTTCATCAACAGTTTTAGTGCATTATGATCCTGAGTTACCAATAACATTAGCATGTGATGCAAGCGCCTACGGAATTTCGGCGGTAATTTCTCATGTCTACGCCAATGGTGACAGTCGTCCCATTGCGTATGCTTCGCGTACATTAACATCTTCTGAAAAATCTTATTCTTGTATAGATAGAGAGGCTTGTGCTATTATTTTTGGGCTTAAAAAATTTAATATAATAGACATTTTACCCTACTTACAGATCATAAACCACTAGTAAGCATTTTTGGCAATAAAAAAGGTTTTCCCATTTACGCAGCTAGCAGACTTCAACGCTGAAGTATTATTTTATCGGCTTATGATTATGAAATAAAATTTATCAAAACAGATAAAAATTTGAATGCAGACTGTCTATCCAGATTACCATTTTCGAGTTCTCAAATTAATTATTTAGATTTTAGTCATATATTTTATTTTGAGGAACATTAAATAAAGTATATAATTATTGTTTATATGGATGGCCAGATATTTCATGTTTATCTCAAGACTTAAAAAAATATTTTTTTAAAAAAGATGAATTGCATTTAGAACAAGGTTGTGTGTTGTTGGGTTATAGAGTAGTAATACCTCAACAATTTAGAAATTATGTATTAGAATTGCATAGTACGCATTTAGGTATAAGTAAATGTAAATCACTTGCTAGATCCTATGTTTGGTGGCCAAATATTGATGTTGATATCGAAAATGTTTGTGCAAAATGCGAAATTTGCAGTAAATTTCGTAGTAATCCACCTAAATCGATTTTAACACTATGGCCAATTAAATCAAAGTGTATGGTCAAGAATTCATATGGATTTTGTAGGACCATGGCAAGGGAACACATATTTAGTTACGGATACGTTTTCTAAATGGGTAGAAATTTTTAAAAATCACTTCTACTTCGGCTTCTAATGTAATAACTATTTTGAGATCAGTATTTGCGTGATTAGGTTTGCCAGATACCATAGTTACTGATAATAGACCCCTTTTTCTTCTAAAGAATTTAGAGATTACACAAAATTAAACGGTATTCGTTCTTTTTTTTCACCACCGTATCATCCAGCAAGTAACGGATTAGCTGAAAATTCAGTAAAAACTTTTAAATCAGTTCTTAAAAAAGCTCACGCAAAACAACAAAATTTAGATCAGGCGTTACAAAAGTTTTTATTAATATATAGAAATACACCGCATTCATCCACAGGAGTAAGTCCTGCAGAAAAAATGTTAGGAAGGAAGTTAAAAACACGTTTAGATTTACTAAGACCTAGTAATCATGAATCCGTAGAAAAAACAATGGAAAAACAGATTGAATATTACGGGGAACATTCAAAAATTCTAGACATAGGGGAAAATATACTTTTTAAAGATTATAAAAATCCAACTAAACCCACTTGGACGGAAGGAAATATAACAAAAAAATCGGCTCAGCATTAGCATTAGCATAAAAAAAACAACCACCTACTGAGGAAAAGCCAAATGATAACAATAACATTTCTCATAGTAGCAATGAAACCGATATGCCTGTGTGTGATCCTGATTTTAGAAATATCCATGTACCTGAAGTTCCGAACGTTCGTTTGAACGAAAATGAAAACCCGTAATATCACGTTTAATCGTACTTAAAATGATTCTACCAACTAAATTCTAACTTCTGTAAACGAAAACAATGCTTCCCCGTCATCGGAAACCACCCCCCATATTATTCACCCTTAAAACTTAGTTACATGTATTTTAGAAAATTAGCCCCGTTGTTAACATTACATTTATACTGATTTTTAAAAAACATTCGGACCTTTTGTCACTATCGGAAGACACCCTGTCAACAACCCTTAAAACTGTCATTACTTATATCTCCAATCAAGCTTAAAAAGCCACGTTAAATTTGATTTCAAAAGTTTACGTTTCTTTTATATTTATTTACAAAACCTATTGCCGCCCTTTGTTGCCACCGGAAACTACCCTATCACTATGAACTACCCTTGGAAAGGTCAAGTACTCTATTCCAAATATCAAGCCTGCTATCACATTAAATCTGTCTTAAAATTTTACGATAACATCTATATTGATTTAAAAATACTATTACTGCCCATCGTTGCCATCAGAACCCACCCCGTCAACTACCCTTGAACAGGTAATATCTTATATCCCCTATATAAGGCTGAGAGCCATAATAAATTTCAAGTAAATTGATAAAATTATGTTTGTATTGACTTTCAACAACTATTAAAACCAATTGTTGCCACCGGAATCCACCCCATCAACATCCCTTAAATCAGTTGTTTATTATTTCCCCGTTATCAAGTTTAAAGCCAGCATAGATTTTAAGTGAATTGTTAAAATTATATTTATATTGACTTATGACAACTATTAATACCCTTTGTTGCCACCGGAATCCACCCCATCAACAACCCTTAAATCAGTTGTTTATTATTTCACCGTTATCAAGCTAAAAGCCATAATAGATTTTTAGTAAATTGTTAAAATTATATTTATATTGACTTATAACAACTATTGATACACTTTGTTGCCACCGGAATCCACCCCGTCAGCAACCCTTAAATCAGTTGTATATTATTTCAACGGTATGAAGCTTAAAGCCATAATATATTTTAAGTAAATTATTAAAATTATATTTATATTGACTTATGACAACTATTAATACCCTTTATTGCCACCGGAATGCACCCCACTAACCACCCTTAAATCAGTTGTTTATTATTTCCCCGTTATCAAGCTGAAAGCCATACTACTTTATAAGTAAACTGTTAAAATTATATTTATATTGACTTATGACAACTATTAATACCCTTTGTTGTCACCGGAATCTACCCCATCAACAACCCTTAAATCAGTTGTTTATTACTTCCCCGTTATCAAGTTTAAAGCCATAATAGATTTTAAGTAAATTGTTAAAATTATATTTATATTGATTTACGACAACTGTTAATACCCTTTGTTGCCACCGGAATCCACCCCATCAACAACCCTTAAATCAGTTGTTTATTATTTCCCCGTTATCAAGTTTAAAGCCATAATAGATTTTAAGTAAATTGTTAAAATTATATTTATATTGATTTACGACAACTGTTAATACCCTTTGTTGCCACCGGAATCCACCCCATCAACAACCCTTAAATCAGTTGTTTATTATTTCCCCGTTATCAAGCTTAAAGCCATAATAGATTTTTAGTAAATTGTTAAAATTATATTTATATTGGCAACTACCTTTGTTGCCACCGGAATCCACCCCATCAACAACCCTTAAATCAGTTGTTTATTATTTCCCCGTTATCAAGCTTAAAGCCATAATAGATTTTAAGTAAATTGTTAAAATTATATTTATATTGACTTATAACAACTATTAATACACTTTGTTTCCACCGGAATACACCCCGTCAGCAACCCTTAAATCAATTGTTTATTATCTCTCCGATATCAAGCTTAAAGCCATAATGGATTTTAAGTATATTGTTAAAATTATATATATATTGACTTATGACAACTGTTAATACCCTTTGTTGCCACCGGCATCCACCCCATCAACAACCCTTAGATCAGTTGTTTATTATTTCCCCATTATCAAGCTTAAAGCCATAATAGATTTTAAGTAAATTGTTAAAATTATATTTATACTGACTTATAACAACTATTATTACACTTTGTTTCCCCCGGAATTCACCCCGTCAACAACCCTTAAATCAGTTGTTTATTATTTCCCCGGATTCATGTTTAAAGCCATAACGGATTTTAAGTAAATTGTTAAAATTATATTTATTTTGACTTATAACAACTATTGATACACTTTGTTGCCACCGGAATGCACCTCATCAACAACCCTTAAATCAGTTGTTTATTATTTCCCCGGTATCAAGTTTAAAGCTATAATGGATTTTAAGTAAATTATTAAAATTATGTTTATATTGACTTATAACAACTATTGATACACTTTGTTGCCACCGGAATCCACACCGTCAACAACCCTTAAATCAGTTGTTTATTATCTCTCCGATATCAAGCTTAAAGCCATAATGGATTTTAAGTAAATTGTTAAAATTATATTTATATTGACTTATAACAACTATTAATACACTTTGTTTCCACCGGAATACACCCCGTCAGCAACCCTTAAATCAGTTGTTTTTTATCTCCGCAACCCTTAAATCAGTTGTTTATCATTTCCCCACTATCAAATTTAAAGCCATGATAGATTCCAAGTAAATTATTAAAATTATATTTATATTGACATAACAACTATTAATACACTTTGTTGCCACCGGAATCCACCCCGTCAACAACCCTTAAATCAGTTGTTTATTATTTCCCCGGTATCAAGCTTAAAGCCATAACGGATTTTAAGTAAATTCTTAAAATTATATTTATATTGACTTATAACAACTATTGATACTCTTTGTTGCCACCGGAATCCACCCCGTCAACAACCCTTAAATCAGTTGTTTATTATCTCTCCGATATCAAGCTTAAAGTCATAACAGATTTTAAGTAAATTGTTAAAATTATATTTATATTGACTTATGACAACTGTTAATACCCTTTGTTGCCACCGGAATCCACCCCATCAACAACCCTTAAATCAGTTGTTTATTATTTCCCCGTTATCAAGCTTAAAGCCATAATAGATTTTAAGTAAATTGTTAAAATTATATTTATATTGACTTATGACAACTATTAATACCCTTTGTTGCCACCGGAATCCACCCCATCAACAACCCTTAAATCAGTTGTTTATTATTTCCCCGTTATCAAGCTTAAAGCCATAATAGATTTTAAGTAAATTGTTAAAATTATATTTATATTGACTTATGACAACTATTAATACCCTTTGTTGCCACCGGAATCCACCCCATCAACAACCCTTAAATCAGTTGTTTATTATTTCCCCGTTATCAAGCTTAAAGCCATAATAGATTTTAAGTAAATTGTTAAAATTATATTTATATTGACTTATGACAACTATTAATACCCTTTGTTGCCACCGGAATCCACCCCATCAACAACCCTTAAATCAGTTGTTTATTATTTCCCCGTTATCAAGCTTAAAGCCATAATAGATTTTAAGTAAATTGTTAAAATTATATTTATATTGACTTATAACAACTATTAATAGCCTTTGTTGCCACCGGAATGCACCCCAACAACAACCCTTAAATCAGTTGTTTATTATTTCTCCGTTATCAAGCTTAAAGCCATAATAGATTTTAAGTAAATTGTTAAAATTATATTTATATTGACTTATAACAACTATTAATACACTTTGTTTCCACCGGAATCCACCCCGTCAACTACCCCTAAATCAGTTGTGTATTACGTACACGATATCAAGCTTAAAGCCTTAACAAATTTTAAGTGAATTGATAACATTACACTTATAATTGTCTTATAATAATTATTAATACCCTCTGTTGCCACCAGAATCCATCCCATCAACCACCCTTAAATCAGTTGTGCATTATATATGTTGTATAGTTATTACAAGACAGTATAAGTTAACATTTCACTTAAAATCTGTTATGGCTTTAAGCTTGATATCGTGTACGTAATACACAACCGATGTAGGGGTAGTTGACGGGGTGCATTCCGGTGGTAGCAAAGGGTATCAATAGTTGTTATAAGTCAATATAAATATAATTTTAACAATATACTTAAAATCAATTATGGCTTTAAGCTTGATACCGGGAAAATAATAAACACATGATTTAAGGGTTGCTGACGGGGTGGATTCCGGTGGCAACAAAGTGTATCAATAGTTGTTATAAGTCAATTTAAATATAATTTTAACAATTTACTTAAAATCCATTATGGCTTTAAGCTTTAATAAACAACTGATTTAAGGGTTGTTGACGGGGTGGATTCCGGTGGCAACAAAGTGTATCAATAATTGTTATAAGTCAATATAAATATAATTTTAATAATTTACTTAAAATCCATTATGGCTTTAAGCTTGATGCCGGGGAAATAATATACAACTGATTTAAGGGTTGTTGATGAGGTGGATTCCGGTGGCAACAAAGTGCATCAATAGTTGTTATAAGTCAATATAAATATAGTTTTAACAATTTAATTAAAATCCATTTTGGCTTTAAGCTTGATATCGGAGATAAAAAACAACTGATTTAAGGGTTGCTGACGGGGTGAATTCCGGTGGAAACAAAGGGTATTAATAGTTTTCATAAGTCAATATAAATATAATTTTAACAATTTACTTAAAATCTATTATGGCTTTAAGCTTGATAACGGGGAAATAATAAACAACTGATTTAAGGGTTGTTGTTGGGGTGNCGGGGAAATAATAAACAACTGATTTAAGGGTTGTTGACGGGGTGGATTCCGGTGGCAACAAAGTGTATCAATAGTTGTTATAAGTCAATATAAATATAATTTTAACAATTTACTTAAAATCCGTTATGGCTTTAACCTTGATAACGGGGCAATAATAAACAACTGATTTAAGTGTTGTTGTTGGGGTGCATTCCGGTAGCAACAAAGGCTATTAATAGTTGTTATAAGTCAATATAAATATAAATTTAATAATTTATTTAAAATACATTATGGCTTTAAGCTTGATACCGGGGAAATAATAAACAACTGATTTAAGGGTTGGTGATGAGGTGGATTCCGGTGGCAACAAAGTGTATCAATAGTTGTTATAAGTCAATATAAATATAGTTTTAACAATTTAATTAAAGTCCATTTTGGCTTTAAGCTTGATATCGGAGAGATAAAAAACAACTGATTTAAGGGTTGCTGACGGGGTGAATTCCGGTGGAAACAAAGGGTATTTGTTAAATAGACAATCCTACAATCTCGTGATGAGTAGGCGTGTGAAGAGGGATGACAGATGACAGAAATAACGCTAATATTGTCATATGCTCTGTTAGTTAAAAACTCTAGAAATACAGTCCATATATACACAAGTTTGTTTAATTTATGGGTCTTTCCCGTATCCTCAAAGTCAATCAACAAAATTTGGTCCTTCGAGCCGGATCTTGCAGTTTTACGAAGAATAGTTCGAGCTACAATCCGTTGGAGACACGAGCCATCGACATAAAGCACGATCGACATCAATCAACAGTATTAATAGTTTTCATAAGTCAATATAAATATAATTTTAACAATTTACTTAAAATCTATTATAGCTTTAAGCTTGATAACGGGGAAATAATAAACAACTGATTTAAGGGTTGTTGTTGGGGTGCATTCCGGTGGCAACAAAGGCTATTAATAGTTGCCATAAGTCAATATAAATATAATTTTAACGATTTACTTGAAATCTATCATGGCTTTAAATTTGATAGCGGGGAAATGATAAACAACTTATTTAAGGGTTGCTGTTGGGGTGGATTCCGGTGGCAACAAAGGGTATTAATAGTTGTCATAAGTCAATATAAATATAATTTTAACAATTTACTAAAAATCTATTATGGCTTTAAGCTTAATAACGGGAAAATAATAAACAGCTGATTTAAGGGTTGTTGATGGGGTGTATTCCGGTGAAACAAAGTGTATTAATAGTTGTTATAAGTCAATATAAATATAATTTTAACAATTTACTAAAAATCTATTATGGCTTTAAGCTTGATAACGGGGAAATAATAAACAACTGATTTAAGGGTTGTTGATGGGGTGTATTCCGGTGGAAACAAAGTGTATTAATAGTTGTTATAAGTCAATATAAAGATAATTTTAACAATTTACTTGAAATCTATCATGGCTTTAAATTTGATAGTGGGGAAATGATAAACAACTGATTTAAAGGGTTGCTGTTAGAGTGGATTCCGGTGGCAACAAAGGGTATTAATAGTTGTCATAAGTCAATATAAATATAATTTTAACAATTTACTAAAAATCTACTATGGCTTTAAGCTTGATAATGGGGAAATAATAAACAACTGATTTAAGGGTTGTTGATGGGGTGTATTCCGGTGGAAACAAAGTGTATTAATAGTTGTTATAAGTCAATATAAATATAATTTTAACAATTTACTTAAAATCTATTATGGCTTTAAGCTTGATAACGGGGAAATAATAAACAATTGATTTAAGGGTTGTTGATGGGGTGGATTCCGGTGGCAACAAAGGGTATTAATAGTTGTCATAAGTCAATATAAATATAATTTTAACAATTTAATTAAAATCAAGCAATTGGTATTAATAGTTGTTGAAAGTAAATACAAATATAATTTTATCAATTTACTTTAAATTTATTATGGCTTTCAGCCTTATACAGGGGATATATTACCTGTTTAAGGGTAGTTGACGGGGTGGGTTCTGATGGCAACGAAGGGCACTAATAGTATTTATAAATCAATATAGATGTTATCGTAAAATTTTAAGACAGATTTAATGTGATTGCAGGCTTGATATTTGGAATAGAGTACTTGACCTTTCCAAGGGTAGTTCATAGTGATAGGTTAGTTTCCGGTGGCAACAAAGGGCAGCAATTGTTTTGTAAATGAATATAAATGAAACGTAAACTTTTTAAATCAAATTTAACGTGGCTTTTTAAGCTTGATTGGAGATATAAGTAATGACAGTTTTAAGGGTTGTTGACAGGGTGTCTTCCGATGGTGACAAGAGGTCCGAATGTTTCTTAAAAATCAGTATAAAAGTAATGTTAACAACCTATGTCAAATATAGGGTGGTACGGGGCTAATTTTCTAAAATACATGTAACTAAGTTTTAAGGGTGGATAATATGGGGGGTGGCTTCCGATGACGGGGAAGCATTGTTTTCGTTTACAGAAGTCAGAATTTAGTTGGTAAAATCATTTTAAGTACGATTAAACGTGATATTACGGGTTTTTATTTTCGTTCAAACGAACGTTCGGAACTTCAGGTACATAAATATCCCTAGTAGTTCTGGTACTGCAACTGATTATGTAACGGATTCAGTTGTACAAGAACCTATTGTTAAATATAACTTAAGGTCTAGACATAAGTAGAAAATACCTGATTGTTTTTAGTTTTTAAGTTATAGATTTAAGATATAAAAAGAGTTTTTATATTGCTTTCATTAAAGGAATGTTTATTCAGTATAAACTGATAAGATTTTCATTTTTTTTTTTCAATTTGTATACAGTTTTTTTAATTTAACACATTGTTTCATGTTATACATACATATATTGAATGTTGTAAAAAATAAGTGTAACGGTGTAATATATATACTTTAACATATTCTTGTTATCATTGTTATTGTTTTGTAAAGACTTTTTATACGAATATTTTTTACCTCCTTTGTATGAGTATTGAAATAAAGTTAGTTATTAGCCAGCCCTCGACTAATTTAATCGAGTTGTTATCCTTAATTCAATTCAGCGATTGTGAATGTTGTACATTCTAGTAAAATGTAAGGGTGGACAATGTGCATGAACGTTTGAAAATTCAGTTCTTGCATACAGACCTTTATGATAGGTCAATTCCACAATAATTTGTGAGCACGTAGTCTAACAGAACTACGTAATTCAGCTATTCATTCAACTGTTTCCATTTTTCTTTAACTAATCCAATTGAAAAGTATGAAACTTCTTATATTCTATTGCTTTTTTTGCTTGTTTTCAATAAGTACTGTTCAAATTTCTGTTACAAAAGTCATACACAAAATATGTGGCAAATGTCATTTGGAAAAGAGGTTTAATTCTTGACATTGCACATAATTAGGAAAGTTTACCTAGCTAATCAATTAGCAGTGTTTTATTCATCTGAGATTTCAGCTACTCTGAATGTTGTTCGAAATAGGCGAGATAACATATGCTCGAAGAAGATAACTGAGAGTTGTAAATAAAACAAGGCTGTCACTATCATTGGTTTTGGTTTTATAAGCTACATTATCTTGTCCTGTGAATCTAATGTCACTATCTTATAAAATTAATGGTCACTATAGTTCCAGTGTTGCAAAGTACAATATTTAAAGATTTTTTAAACAAGGTAACATAGTTGTTAACCTCAAAAGGAGGAAAGTTAATGATTTTCAAGAATTTCGTGTTACGGATTTCTACGGATCTTAATAGATTAGGATTTTTGTAAACCTATACATTGAAATGTGTATGTTTAACTTGTTAGGGCAACGACTAAGGGTAAGTTAAGCCTAAGTAGAGCTAATACTTTTTTTATAAATTCATCAAAACACTAGCTACCTTTAATGTCATCTTAATCAGCATAACAATAATTGTTTTATGTTGCAGTGTACATACTAGTAGTATCAAAAAATTGTAAATTTATACATACCTACCTGTTATTTCTTTCTTCAGAAGAAACTAAAATTTTACTACACAGTAAGTTATTTGTTTATCACACTAGAGAACACGTTAGGTATGTATTTACTACTCACAACCTTACAAATCATATATTAGATTACTAGAACAAAATATGATATCTAAAACACAGAAAAACATTAGACTTTTTTCGCGAGTGAAGTTTATGTTGTAGTATGAAATATGAATATGAAAATGAGAGAATGAAGTTTGTTAATAGTGATGGGAGATTTCGAGTGAAAAATCGAGTGGTACTCGATTATTGAGATCACTCGAGATATCTTGCACCCCAAAATGTTAGTGCATACTGCAAATAGTCTGATTGCGTAACCTTTTTTTTAGAATAAAACGAAAAAGTGGTTATGTTTTGAAGTGCGTGAGCTTTTTTTTTTTTAGCTTTATAAGTAATATATGACTAATACAAACGTATTTGTGCGTCGCTGGGATGAAAACGACCAATATCTCGTATCTCGAGTGATCACTCGATTATTAGAAGTACTCGATTACCGATAACTCGATTATCA